>NW_027662823.1:0-15000 GCF_963989245.1 Nansenia antarctica
TAGGGTGGAAGTACAATTAGCAGCCACAATGTTCATATCAGTTTTGCAGAGCTGATGGTTTGTTTGGGTGTCTCCACGGTGACATTCGCTGAGATATTGCACCTCAACGTTTGCTTTTGGATCGGAAAAAAAGTTCCTTTAAATGTGCGTGTGTGTGTGTCCGTGTCCGTCCCTTCTGTAGGAAAACACAGCACAGCTCCCTGGACCAGAGCTCCCCACCCCAGACAGGGATGTCTGCATTTAACCACGCCATCCTGGGAATGTACGACCCCAAAGACGACTTCCCACTCCGGAAAACAGGTAGGCCTTCCCCAAAGACGATTTCCTACTCTGTAAGACAGGTAGGCCTTCCCCAAAGACGATTTCCAACTCTTAAGACAGGTAGGTCTTGGACAAGTGCCTGACGATGAGTTGAGTCAATTGTGCTGGGCCATGGTATGTAAAAACACCGCCCCCTAACCTCTCAATTTTTTGCCAATCGAATCATGATGATAATAATAATAATAATAATAATAATAATAATAATAATAATAATAATAAAAATAATGATAATAATAACAATAATAATAAATAATCGCTTTTCCGGGGCTCAAAGACGCTGACAATATGAGATGGATGGATCTACTCATTAGTCATGTGGCTGTGTTTGAAAACATTCCAAAGTGTCCCTCATTTATTTTCGACGTCCTTATGTCTTTGTTTGAACGTAAAAAATAATAATAAATAAAACTGAAAGCAGTATGCGACAGCTCCTCTCAGTCTGCTTCAAAATGTAGCTCCCCCCCTCCCTTCCCCGTCTTAATCACCAAGAGGAAGGAAGCTGATTTGAACGATGCACATCTAGCCGACCCGATGTCATCCCGTCTTATTATTGACGCACCTTCTGCATCGGCTGTCGTCACTGGCTGCAATCTGGACCAAACTGGCCACCCTGTTCCCAGCAGCCTGGTTCAGGATCATTAGAATGGCGTGTAGCACGGTGTCGTCAGGAGGGCAGGTAAGACGCACCGACAGATTATCAGTTCAGATTACCACCGTATCTGGCCCGCGTTCACCCGCCTCACTTCTCATAGGCTTCTGACGAGGCAGACGTTGATTTATTGATTTATGTGTTATGACAAAACACAAGCGTGTTTTTTTGTTGATTGGAATTGAATGGGGGCCCACATAGTATTTCTATTGTTTTGGTTGAGACCCCACTGTCATTAGGGTTCAAAAGGCTCCAAGAAAGGAAATAAACTGTGTTCACAAACAGTATTTGCACTAACACTCATATACACACAGTTTCAGATTCATGCTCATACTGTGTTCTGTACATAGTATAGACGAGGCACAGTAGACGAGGGAGAGCGTTAGCACAAGACACACAAGACAGTCGCGCTTTTAGCGCTCGCCACCGAAGAGTGCAGCCGCAGCACTGCAGAAAAGTGAAGGAGGGAAGAAGAAATTGGATAGCAACTCCTGTTGGCTATACCTCTGAATACCCTGTCGTGTTGCTACAACTCCTTGTTTGTTTGTTCGTCTCCTACGTTGAATGTTAACACTCGATCAGTCTAGTGTAGTTAAAACCTCTGAGACCAAGGCGCGTGCGTTACCGTCCACCTTCAAAACAATGACAAACATGACATCTATGAAACAATGCTTCTGAGTCAAATACCGCAGCTGGGCTGACTGGATAGAGACGAGAGAGAGAGAGAGAGAGAGAGAGAGAGAGAGAGAGAGAGAGAGAGAGAGAGAGAGAGAGAGAGAGAGAGAGAGAGAGAGAGAGAGAGAGAGAGAGAGAGAGAGAGAGAGAGAGAGAGAGAGAGAGAGAGAGAGAGAGAGAGAGAGAGAGAGAGAGAGAGAGAGAGAGAGAGAGAGAGAGAGAGAGAGAGAGAGAGAGAGAGAGAGAGAGAGAGAGAGAGAGAGAGAGAGAGAGAGAGAGAGAGAGAGAGAGAGAGAGAGAAGAGAGAAGAGAGAGAGAGAGAGCCTCTGAGAAACTCTACCGTTAAGTAAACCTCGGAAGCAGGGCTCTGTCTCCCCCTCTGTGAAGTGTGGCTAGGCTGTGATTTTTCACTCAGTGTCTGGGCTCATTTGGCAGTGTCGGTTCCAGATCTCCCAGCTGGAGATCCACCTCAGTGTACTCTGGAGCGCCGGCAGCTCTGCCGCCCTGCTGGGAGGATGGAGGATGGAGGAGGGAGGAGGGAGGAGGGAGGAGGGGCGGGAACGCCAGGGCCTGGTGATCAACACCAGGAGAGTTGAGACAGAAACTAGAGAGGACCTCGGAGTTGATCCTTGGGGCGGCTGTGGCGCAGGAGGGAGAGCCGCTGTCTAATGATCGCAAGTTGGCAGATCGGCGGTTCGAGCCCCGGCTGGCCACATGTCGAAGTGTCCTTGGGCAAGACACTGAACCCCAAAATTGCTCCCTGTGAGCGGGCCGGCGCCTTGCATGGTAGCTTGTCGCCATAGGTTTGTGAATGGGTGAATGAGAGGCCGTTGTAAAGCTCTTTGGATAAAGGCGCTCTATAAGCTCTATAAACACGCTGTCTCAGGAGGGCCTCCAAGATCTCCAAGGACCCGACCCACCCTGGGCACGAACACTTTGTCAAGCTGCCCTCGAACAGGAGGTACAGGACCCCGGCCGCTAAGACAAACAGACTGAAGAACTGCTTCTACCACAGGGCCGTCAAGGCCCTGAACACAGAAAAGGCCTAAGTTCTGGGCCCAGGACAAGTCCGGACGGATTGTAATGGCAGCTAGTGCTGAGGCACAAACATGTACATTTTCAAGCCTGCAAACTGTGACACTTTAAAAAAATGTGAAAAAATACTTTCTTGTGCAATATGACAACCCTAGTTGACTATCTGTGCAGTATAGTACAGTGGATTGTGTACATAGCCTCTATTGATGTAAACCAGCTCTTTATCTTCTTGTGATTTTATGCATCTATGCTTTTTCCAAAATGTGTTTCTTTTTTTCCTTTCTTAAACACCAGGGGAGCCTCCCCTCCTAAATTTCGTTGTTTGGTACCTGTACTGTAACAATGACAAATAAAGTCTATCTATCTATCTAAGTCAGTCCATTTACCATCCATTTTAACTAGAGAGGACCTGGAGTTGATCCTTGTGAGACATGATAAAGGATTGGGCGGGGGTCAAACAGGATAAGGGTATTTTACTCTGTGCCCTCTTTTTGTAGATTCTAAAAAGTGAGACAGATAAAACAGACGCACACACACACACACACACACACACACACACACACACAGTGCTATACAGGTGGAGTATTCCGGGGCAGCAGCTCTTGTAGTGGTTAGATCAGATGGATCAGATAGCACTCTGCAACAGGAAGTGGGTGACCATGGTTGCCATAGCAGTGGGCTGCTATGGAGCCTATAGTCGTCATGAGTGACGTGTTTGCCCATGGCGACATGTTTAGGGGGAATTGACGTGTCAATATGTAAATACAGAGTGTCCGTAATAAAAAAATGAAGTTTGTTTCTCTCGATGGAGGTTAGATTGGAACAGTGATTCCTTGTGTGACCTTTGTCTCTTTGTAACACGTCTCTCAGTGTAAGTGCCCCATTATCCTCTCACTCTACAGCTTTAACATGTCATCTGTTTACGGGTTTTATCCCCTGAGTCATGTCCATAGTGAAATGCGTGTAGGCTATACTACCCATCACTATACTATTGTACAATACTGTGTGACAACGACTATCATTTAAATCCAATGAATTAATTACCACGGTATACTTATAATCTCTTACCCCAATTAAATGACATCTCCCCATAGAGTCATGGTGCTACAGTTAGGCTGCCACCTTCCCAGTCCCATCTCACTCCTCCATCAGTCATACCTAGTACTTTATTATCCCGTTTTCTAGCAAGCCGGGAGCTCATTTCCCTTATCGGGTCCTGGTTTTTAACTGCTCTCTGCGCTTATTAAACCGTTGAAGGAGAGAAGAGACTGCAGCGTGTCACCCCCCGCCCCCCTTCTCCACACCACTTCTCCTCCTCGCTCAGCCAGCAGGCCTGTCGTCATGGCTGGTAGAGCCCACGGCGACTGAGGCTGCAGATTTTTTAACGGCTTTCTCGTGGCGTTCCAGGGGCAGGCTTCATCGTTCCGTTTTTTTACTGTTAGAGAGGAAAAATGTCACCTGGCTCATGCCTCTCGCATCTACCGCCTCGTCCCTTTCATTTTCTCGTGGAGATATAGTTTGAGGATACATGTGAGGTTACCTTGTGGATTAAATTAACGAGGTGGAAAGGCATGATTGCTTAATATCTTGACAACTTGCTATCTTGCTAATATCTTTGCTAGCTGGTGGGTTCCAACCTGTATCGATAGTGGGAAGTATTCAGTTTGTCTTACCACTTTTACACAATACGTTTTGATGGCTATTCATGATCGATTGTATTGGATTTGTATGTCGCCTCATTCAATCTCTTCATGTTTTCATGCTGGCTCACCGAACAGATGCTAGCGATCAAGCTAAAACACAACGCGTGTTGCGTCCCTTTTTGTTGACAGTTTATCACAAGCTCTCATAGAGTAAAATAGAACCTGATGCTGAACTCTGAAGGGGTCTTCTTTATGTAAGCCCACTCAGACAGTGCCAGATTAGCCTAGCATTACCATTTTAATGTGCTTTCATCATAATTCAGCCTATTCAGACCCCAAACGCTAAACCCAATTCACAGTCCGTTCTGAATGTGAAGAGGTGCTCTTCATCTCCCTGGAATAGCCCTGTTTTGTTCTTCCCTCAACGTCTGTGGTAGTAGCAAGACTGCGTTGTTATCCCCCTTGGGGAGATGTGTTTTTGATGTGTTTTTTTTCCTTTCTACATTCTGTTTTTGTAGAGAAAAATAGCTTTGTTTTGAGATGTTCATGCAGCTCATTGAACTCCTTTGTGTTGCTCTGAACCTCTGATGAATAAGAAACCAAGTCCTTTCAAAACCCAAGATTTCACTGTGATGTTGTTTATTGTTATTCCCTGATAGGTGATATTAAAGCGTAATCCACATACACCAGATGCACATTTCTGGGAAGGTAAGACACTGTCGATAAATGTCAGTTATATTGATTCTTACAAATCTCCTTCATCCTGTTTCATTGTATGAAATACAAAATGGAGGGCAGCAGCCAGCTAAATGTGTTGGGTAACCGGCCCAGTTCCCTCATCACTCAGTCCACCCAGCATATGATCAATATGTTGTGTATTATAAAAACAAATGCACTCTTCAGTCTCTCTGAAATATTTAGTACCCTTTACATATGGCCTTTAATAAGATATTCAATGTACTGTAAACGGGGCAGGTATGTGGTCAAACTATTGAGCAGGAGTGTATCGTAGCTACTGTAGCTCTGAAATAGATTCATTGGCATTACAGGAAGTACTGTGTGTAGCAGGTGCCGGGGTTGGCGTTAATGTTCGCTGCCTCGTCGGGTGGACTTTGTGTATCAACGCAGGACAAACGGGTCATATCAGTCAAAATGGTCTGAATCTTCTAGAACCTGGCCCTCCCTCCAAACCAAACGTGACCGAGAAAGTGTGACGGTCGCCGGTCCTGCGAGTCCCAGGAAGTTTCGTCCCCGCATGACGCCATCCGCTGCACCGACGACAAAACCATCTGACAATGAAACGGACTAAACAATTACTATATACAAACTGAGAGATAGAGAGAGTTGGGGGGGGAGCAAAAGATAAGGAGGTAGATGTGAAGAGGAGAGAATGGAGTGTGTGAGAAAGAAAGAGAGGGGGGGGGTTAGGGGGTGAGGCAGAGAGAGGGGCGAAGGAGAGAGAGAGAGAGAGAGAGAGAGCAGTAAAAAGCCCTGGCGTCAGCATATGCTGCAGCGGGCCCCTGCAGTAGGTGGTTTTGCGTGGCCGCGCTAACACCCTTCAAAGTGACCGCGTCCCGGGGTGAACCCCCCCACGGGCTCGGATCCTGTGCCTGCCTCAGCCTGCAGACAGGCCGTAAGCCCCCGTTCTGCCTGCATCAACACTTTCCTCCCCCTCTGAGCGTGAGAGAACAGGGCCTTGGCACCAGCACAACCTCCACCCACCCACACCGCCCACCCATCCATCCATCCACCCGCCCACCCCTCCATCCCCCACCTCCCTCTGCCTCCACTGCTGGCTGCCTGCCAGGCCCTTTGGGCTAGGCCCCGCGATTGCCCACTCGGCCACTGCTGAACTGAAGAGAGCTCCACATTGAAGGCCGGAGCGTTTGCCGCGTCTCTCTCGGCGTGTGAAACGTTGCCTTCAGCGGATGACATCTGTTCAAGCTCTCCTCTCTACCCAGGATGAGCGGCGGTTTATGCAGTAGCTACTGATGTTCGTTGTAGCGTGGCAGAATGGACAGGATGGTTCATAGAATGTTTGTGTTCCTGTACTGTAGGCTATGTTGCAAGGTTTTCTGCCTGTGTTCATTACGACGGCTAATATCGTTGTCTTTGTCAACGTCTTTGACAGTGTCTCTTAATGTACACCTCGATCATCCAACTCGCAATATAATGGATGATAAGTGTTTCCATCATCTGTCATGACATAATCATAACACTTGCAAACTCATTTGTTGGGGGAAAAAGGCCTTTTATCTTGAAATCTCTCTTTTGGCGTTGCATCTCCCCCCAACTTTTATCTCTGGGCCAAAACTTCTCCCTTATATTACACGCTGCTACATGTATCCTCCAATTATCTTCCACTATCTGTCAAAGGTTACAATGTTCAAGTCCACAAACTACTACAAACCCATTTACAAAACCAAACCAAACTACTCTAGCCTAGCCTAGACTAAACTATTTACTACTTTCTTTACTACTTTACTTCATTCATTGGATTCTGTGTATTATTATTATTATTATTATTATTATTATTATTATTATTATTATTATTAATCCTTTATTTAACCAGGGTAGTCATATTGAGACAGTAGCCTCTTTTTCAAATGAGCCCTGGCCAAGCAGCACTTAATTAAAAAGACACCACATACAGTATAAAAACATACAATATACAACATAAAATAACAACAGAAACGGTGAGCAGATACCCTAACCACATAGATAACCTAAGCACATTTGCATGTATGATTCAAAGTCTCTGTAACATACAGTTTACCAGATAAACTGTATACGTTGCAATGATGTGTGGAGTACCCAGCCTTAGTTATATCATTGTATCATTGTGCCTTGAGATTTGTCACTGGTTGTAAACACCTTACTCATCACTGCACATTGTATATTAAAGCGGACTGGCCATCCTTTTATGTACGCAGGTATGCCCATTGGTTGAGCTTTATATATAACACTCTGGTCCCTACCTATCTGTGTACATATCTCCTTAGAAAACATGAACATTATAGCCTCCGCTCACAGGACACTTTACAATTGCATGTTCTGTGTGTTCATACTGAGCTGGGCAAAAAAGCGTTAAGTACGTTGCCCCCTCTGCCTGGAATACTCTCCAGAAATACTTAAAATTAAAAGAGCTAATCAGTTATAATGCTTTCATAACAATTTTAAAGGTCTTAGAAGGTGAAAGTATTGGAAATTGTCATTGCTTTTAATTCAGTAGCTGTGCCCGCCCAAACCTGCTTTTAATTTCTTACTATAGCCAACCACTCTTATTTGTCAATCACCAACTCACCTTGCTATGTTCAAAAGGTAGCCAGCAGTAGCTGTCCTCCATTAGCCAACAGGCCACTATTTATTTAGAACATTTGGACTAGATTGCATTGTAATTGTTCAGAGGAATTGCCTCTTAGAATCAGTGCCCTTTTAACTCCAGCTCACAACTGAACCTCCCTGATCCTGTTAACAAAGACTTTTGGACAAGTGCCCTCCACTTAGAAGAAGCAGCGCTTTTTTCGATAATTGAGTTTGATAAGTTCAACCGCAAGTTCAGCCCCCTCAAATTGAAAGTGCACTTTCAAAAAGTGCTTATACATTATACATCCCACGCACTCAACGTCTAGCTTGTCTGGCTCGTCCCAAATGAACAGAGGTATTCTCTGCACCTCTTTCAAGTGCATTAAAACAGGTGAACTGTTGTCTCCTTTATTAGTGGTCAAAGCTACAGGAAGTACAAATGGGAGATGGTTGCCCACAGCCCCCCTGACCTAATACCCTCTAAGAAATGGACTGAGTCCTCTGGGCCTTACCTGACTTGACTCAGACTATCCAAACACTAATGAACCTAGCGTGCCTCCCGACTGGACTCATTTCACACGAGGTCACGGATGCAAGCGAGGGGCCAACTGGTGGTCATCGTTTGGCCTGACTAATTGAAGCGATAGAAGAGGGGCCTCTCCAGACAGAGCCAGTGAAAGTCCGCCTCTCTGAGCAGAGCAAGTGAAAATTAAATGGACTGTTTGCAAACTCGAGAAGTGGACAGAAAAGACACCCTTTAATTGAGAGCATTTGACAACAAGCGCTATTCATAAGTTTGGCATTCAGAAGGCCAAAGCTTGAGGTCAGAAGAGCTGCCAAACACATTTTGAGCCACACACACACACACACACACAGCACACACACACACACACACACACACACACACACAGACACACACACACACACACACACACACACACACACACACACACACAGCTTGTTAGCATAGCTTCATGCCCCAAACCGGCCACTTCTTATGCTAGGCCAGCACTTAGAGTATAAGGTGATCAATCAGTGACTGGTGAAAAGTGTACAAAGTTGGCAACCGTAAAGTCGCGCAAATTTAAACGGAAGTTTAAATGTTGAAGAGCCCACTCAATATAACAAACAACAGTTTTAAGATAAATACCTTTTTGTCAGCAAGCTAAATTTGTTTCTGATACGCGATTCACACCACTATTGTCTGCCGTAACATGTTTTGCACTTTGTACTCGGGTGAATGTTGGTGATACATGTCTTGTTTATGTTTAGGGATGTGATCATCTAGTTATGTGCAGATATGTGTTTTTAGCATGTTCATGTTCTATCAGTATGTTGTGATGTGCTAAACATGAAGAGCAGCTATCTAGCTAGCAGGATGTTCTTTGTTGTTAGACAGCTAGCTAGCTAGCTAGCGTAATGGAGCACAGTCTGAAACCAGTGTGTTTGTTTGTTTGTTTTGGTTCAAAGCAATTTTCTCCACTAGTTGATTTGAGGTGTACCAACATTCAAATAAGCATATCTTCTTCAACTATTTTCACTAATGTGTAAAAACTGAACCAAGCCGGTCCACATTTCACCAGACGCTGTCACAATTTCATGTTGGCCATTCACTAACATTGTGCAGTGTAGCGTGATGTGGCACAGTTTGTATTTCACTGGACATTGCAGATAGTCAAAAGGAAGGGGATGATGGAACTACCCCAGTTCTGAACAGCAGTCTTGTGATGAGGTACCTTGTGATGAGGTACCTGAGCCCCAAATGTGACCCCCAAGAGTCTATCGGTAGACCTTCGCTCTCCCACTCGGGAGACTGGGTCTTGGGTTCACACCTGTGGCCTGAGCCTGGCTCTGCGTAGGGTCGGGAGCTTTCCTTTCCTCTCTGACAGCAGGAGGTCAGAATGAGCAGCAAGTCTCAGACCAGCTAGAGAGACGTGGCTACCACTGCTGTGGACAGCGTGGCGTTTGGAGGGAGGTTCCCTCTGAGGCTCTGACAGCTACAGTACATCCTCTTCATGCTGCACACTTGTTTATTTATGTTATTTAACCTTTAGGAGGTCCCTTGATATTACAATCTCTTTTTTTCAAGGGATCTAGCCAAGATAGCACGCCAGTACAAGTACAAGGTTACAACATTGGAGAATAAATCTCAGAAACTAATAAAAACAGACACGGGACGACAGATAAATATTACAAAATCCATTTTAGGGATAGCAATTGCACTCTTCTGTTACACCATTTTTAATCAGAGCTTTGAACTCTCCCAGGGAGATTATTGAGCTTATAGTGAGTTCTCGGGGTTATTCCATGACCAGGGCGCACAAAATAAGAGAAAGCTGCTTTGCCAAGTTCCAAGCAAATCCTGAGTACCGAGCGCAATTCAGCGAGAATCTCTTTGGAAGACAATACAACCGGCTTCGTTGGTGCCGTACATGTCAAAGTGGTAATGTGGGAGTTTCAGGGCTGGAATGAATCTGCAGGGAAAATGTCTCCTATCATCACCTTCTGTGGGTAGTCACACCTTTTTGCTGAGGTTTATTGGTTAGATGTTGATACATACCGCAGATGTGTTTAATTTGAAATCTTCCAAGGGGGAGGTGGGGGGGGGGGGGGGGGTGCCTCCACTCCTTCCTTTTTGGCCCTGTTGCCATGCCGTTCGCGTGTGACTCATATTGTCGTCTTTAAAAAATATATATATATAAATTGATGTCAATTTTATTGATGTCAATTTTATTGACATTGAACAAGTGCTAGACAACGAAATACAGTTTAGCATCTAACCCGAAGAAGTGCAAATAGTGATATAAGAACCTGATAGTAATAAGTGTTAGTGATAGTGATACGGTATGGCAAGTAAGCTATGTACAGTTACGGTAGCTATGTACAGTTAAGGTAGCTATGTACAGTTAAGGTTGCTATGTACAGTTAAGGTAGCTATGTACAGTTAAGGTAGCTATGTACAGTTAAGGTTGCTATGTACAGTTAAGGTAGCTATGTACAGTTACGGTAGCTATGTACAGTTAAGGTAGTTATGTACAGTTGAGGTAGTTATATACAGTTAAAGTAGATATGTACAGTTATGATAGCTATGTACAGTTAAGGTAGCTATGTACAGTTAAGGTAGCTATGTACAGATAAGGTAGTTATGTACAGTTAAGGTAGCTATGTACAGTTAAAGTAGATATGTACAGTTATGAGAGCTATGTACAGTTAAGGTAGCTATGTACAGTTAAGGTAGCTATGTACAGTATGGTGTATACAGTACAGTATGGTGAATACAGTACAGTATGGTGTACACAGTACAGTATGGTGTATACAGTACAGTATGGTGAATACAGTACGGTATGGTGTATACAGATGTAGAAACTAGAGGCTAAATGACATCTCCCTCTGCTCTCCGCAGCATCCGAGCCCAACCTGAAGCTGCGCTCCAGGCTAAAGCAGAAGGTGACGGAGAGGCGGAGCAGCCCTCTGCTGCGCAGGAAGGACGGTCCCATCACCACTGCCAAGAAGCGCTCTCTGGACATGGCGGGTAAGCTCCCCGGCGCGGCCATGCGTCAAAGCGCCCATGCGTCAAAGCGCCCGTTCGAGCGGACCACATTTGAACTCGTTCAACCCCCCTCCGGTACCCCTCCTACCTCCTCGGCTTTGCCTCCGGCGCTCTCCTCTGGTTGTGTGAAAGGTGCACTCTTACACCTCTGTTCCTGCCCACAGCGTGAAACTACAATAATGCCTTTAAGGCAAGCAGAAGGGTAGCTTCGGTCACTGCTACGCTTGTTTATTTTGAATTCTGTGACCAAAGGTTTACCACAGAATTCAAATTCGGGAACCTGATTTCAGGATTTTTAATCCACAGGGCTACAAATGTGGCACCATGATACATACATGTTGTACGTGAACCATCTGTTTTGTGTGTCTTTTTTCTTCCCTCCAGAGTCGGCCTGTAACAGCGCCCCGGGCTCTGGGCCCAGCTCCCCCAACAACAGCTCCAGTAACATCACCAACGAGAACGGCATCACAGGCTCTGTGTCCAGCAGTCCCATGGAGGTAGCCAGCCTCAGCAGTTAGCCGTTAGCCGTTAGCAGTTAGCCGTTAGCAATTAACGTGACCGAACATTAGGCTACCATGTGTGTGTGTACAAAACGACTGTCTTCGTGTGTGTGTGTGTGTGTGTGAGCGTGTGAGCGTGTGTGTGTGTGCGTGTGAGCGTGTGTGTGTGTGTGTGTGTCTGTGTGCGCGTGTGCGTGTGTGTGTGTGTGTGTGTGTGTGTGTGTGTGTGCTGTGCGTGTGTGTGTGTGTCCACCGCGGGGCTAGACAGGAGTCTGCAGGGGTCCGGAGGACGACGACCAGACAAGGCTGTTTATTTTCACAGAGGGCTCTGTTTATCTCCCAGTGTCTGTGTGCGTTGCGTGTCCGTGTGTGTGTGTGTAAGTATGTGTGTGTAAGTGTGTGTGTGTGCTCCTCTGTCTCCAGGCCGCCCTGGCCCACAGGCTGGCTGGTGGAGAGGGTGGTCCCATGAGCCAGCTGTCTCTGTACACCTCACCCTCCCTCCCAAACATCACCCTGGGTCTACCAGCCACTGGACCCTCCAGCGTGAGTAACCCATAACCCCTCTCTCTCTCTCTCTCTCTTTCTCTCGCTCTTTCTCTCTCTCTTTCTTTCTTATGTCTTTGCTACTCTCTTCTCTCCCTTCCTTTCCCTCTCTCTATGCCTCCCTCTCCACCCATCTCTCTTTCTCTCTCCCTCTCTTGCTCTCTCTCTTTCTTTCTTATTTCTTTGCTGCTCTCTCTCCCTTCCTTTTCCCCTCTCTCTGCCTCCCTCTCCACCCATCTCTCTTTCTCTCTCCCTCTCTTGCTCTCTCTCTTTCTTTCTTATTTCTTTGCTGCTCTCTCTCCCTTCCTTTTCCCCTCTCTCTGCCTCCCTCTCCCCCCCCTCTCTCTCTCATATATACATGTCCTTCTTCCTTCCTTTCCCCTCTCTCTTTCTTTTTTACCCCTGTCCCTCCGTCCCTCCCTCTCTCCTCTTGTCCCTGTCACTCGGGGGGCGGGCGGGGGGAGGCTTGCTTGCGCACGCCGGGCCAGTCTTCCACAGTGGAGGAGTCCACACACACACACACACACACACAGAGGGGGCCTGTCTGTCTAGACCAGCGCTGTCTGCCATGTGTGGCTTCTCTCTCTCTGGGCTCCACTTCCACTGCTCAGAAAGGCCCCATTCAGAGACAATGACCGAAGCGAGAGAGAGAGGGGTCCGTGACGCACGCGAGACCCCCTCCGGCAGGCCCCTCTGACATGGAAGCGTTTGTGTTTTCTAGAGAGGAATGCCCTTCAAACCCCCTCTCATTTTCTTTCACGCTCTCTCGCTCTACATCTGTTTCTGAGTAGTGCTCTTCATCTGTCCGTTGTGATTGTGTAGTTTGGGCCTGTAATTATCCTCCTCTTTCTTATCTCTCTCTCTCTCTCTTCCCCCCTCTCTCTCTTCCTCTCTCTCTCTCTCTCTCTCTCACTTCCTCTCCCCCCTCTCTCTCTTTGTCTCTTCCTCTCTCTCCCTCTCCCTCTCTCTCTCACCCCCCACTCCCAGGTGGTGTCGGGGGTCCAGCATGAGGGTGACAGCAGGTTGGGGGGGGTCATCTCCCTCCTCCCCTCCTACCTGAGTGTGGGGCTTCTGGAGCGGGACGCAGGCTCGGCCCACAACCCCTTGCTCCAGCACATGGCCCTCCTGGAACAGTCCCAGCACCCTCTCGTCACAGGTAACGACGCAGGAGAGTGTGCGTGTGTGTGTGTGTGTGGTCTCAATGGTGCTATGTGGTACTGACCTTAACACCCCCCCCCCCCCCCCCCCCACACTACACACACACACACCCACAGGGGTCCTTAATTAAGTCCTCTCTCTCTCACACACACACACACACATCCGGTGGGCCGAGGGAGCGGTCACACAGAGGGCTGCGGTGCGTCTGACAGCCAGAGGGGAGGTGACACACCTCCTCCTCAAACCCGGCCTCCACACCCCTGGTTCTCCTGGTCACCCAAACCCTGGTTCTCCTGGTCCACCCAAACCCTGCCTCCACACAGCTGGTTCTGCGGGTCCCAGGCCTGGACGGGCTCGTCACCTAGAAACTGTCACCTCCTCACTTTGTTATGTTCTCAACTAGAACCATTCTGACTTGTTTATTGTGTGTGTGTGTGTGTGTGTGTGTGTGTGTGTGTCCCAGGCCTGGCCAGCCTCCAGCCTCCCTCCCTCCACAAGCTGCAGCAGCGGCAGCAGCACCGTCCCCTGGGTCGGACACAGTCGGCCCCCCTGCCCCAGAGCGCCCCCCCCCTGCCCCAGGCCCTGCAGCAGCTGGTGGTCCAGCAGCAGCACCAGCAGTTCCTGGAGAAGCACAAGCAGCAGTTCCAGCAGCAGCAGCTGCACATCAACAAGGTGTGTGTGTGTGTGTGTGTGTGGTGTGTGTGTGTGTGTGTGTGTGTGTGTGCATGCACATGTGTGGCAGTGTGTGTGCGTGTATGTGGCGGGGTGTCTATTATGTGTGTGTGTGTGTGTGTGTGTGAACCGAAGCGGTTCCCTCCAGTGGAAGGATCAGCTGCCCGTGAGCAGGAGTGTTTGTGCACGTGTCCGCTTGTCTGCTGCTGTCTCTGTTGCCATAGCAACCTGCGTTGACGGCGGATGCTGCCTCCTTATACGGGCACACAGGAAGCGGCCGCGTGTGCGCGCGCCTGTGTGTGTGTGTGTGTGTGTGCGTGTGGTGATGAGGTAGGTAGCAGCATCATAGGTTGGTGCAGGGCGGGGGCGGACAGAGAATTGCTCTTTTCCCTCCACACACACACACACTCCTGGGTCTATCCTGTGCTGTGTGTGTGTGTGTCTGTGTGTGTGTGTGTGCGTGCATGCGTGCGACATTCCCAGAGGATCCCAGACTCCTATCCTCCCCAGGATTGTGTTGTTTTCACACCCTCCCTTCACTCCAGACACAGACTCACGTCACCCCCCGTCAACACCGCCTCTCCAACGGCTGGTTTACAGGCCTGGTTCACCCAAACCACCGTGTCGGAGACAAATCAACGTACGGATAACCCGGAAAGTCACCAGATCTCAACTCACTCCTGTCCTGGTCTTTGGGTGCAGGGTTTACAATAACATAGATTTAAATCACGCACTCAACAGGGAATAGTTTTCTATGTTTTTTTTCTATGATATTTTATTCATGTTAGCAGCAGAGATGATAGATGGAGCGCAGAGAGAGAGACGATTAAATAATTCAAAAGCATTCTCTGCGAGTGCGAGGTTTTCATTTTTTCATTTTTTTTTTACATTTAATTATTGAAGTTGTTGGTGGATGCAGTGAGTCAACGTTATAGCACAGTGTACATA
>NW_027662822.1:15000-18667 GCF_963989245.1 Nansenia antarctica
GTGTGTGTGCGTGTGGGTGTGCGTGTGGTGTGTGTGTGTGTGTCTGTGTGTCTGTGTGTGGTGTGTGTGTGTGTGTGTGTGTGTCTGTGTCTGTGTGTGGTGTGTGTGTGTCTGTGTCTGTGTGTGGTGTGTGTGTGTGTGCGTGCGTGTGGTGTGTGTGTGTGTGTGTGTGGGTGGGTGGGTCAGGGGATATTGGGGGCTTTAGGAGGGCTTAGTCCACCCTCGGGGTGTGAGGTCTGATCCTGTCTGGGTCTGGGACACACACACACACACACGCACACACACACACACACACACACCACACACAAAACACACACAACAATTTGACATGGGTCAAGCCTCACCCTGCCCACTCAGTCTATAGCTCCGGGACATGTTCCTTCTCCCGTGTGTGTGTGTGTGTGTGTGTGTGTGTGTGTGTGTGTGTGTGTGTGTGTGTGTGTGTGTGTGGGCCGGTAAGCTCCCTCCATCCACAGGCCTGGGCGATGTTCTGGCCGGCAGCTCTGGTACCAGCGACATACAGACAGACGCTCACCGGCCGGATCCAATTAACACTAATCCCACTGAGCTAATGGAGCTAGCTAGAGGCGCTAATGGAGCTAGCTAGAGGAGCTAACTTAGGTAATGGAGCTAGCTAGAGGAGCTATCTGAGCTAATGGAGCTAGCTAGAGGAGCTAACTGAGGTAATGGAGCTAGCTAGAGGAGCTATCTGAGCTAATGGAGCTAGCTAGAGGAGCTAATTGAGCTAATGGAGCTAGCTAGAGGAGCTAATTGAGCTAATGGAGCTAGCTAGAGGAGCTAATTGAGATAATGGTGCTAGTAGAGGAGCTAGCTTAGCCTAGTGCCCTGGCTCCATCAGTGTGTGTGCGCCTGCTTGCTTGCCTGCGTGTGTGTGTGTTTGTATCGTTGATTGCATGTGTGTTTGTGTATTTGTGCACGCATGTGTGTGCATGGTTGCGTTTGTGTGTGTGTGTGTGTGTGTGTGTGTGTGTGTGTGTGTGTGTGTGTGTGTGTGTGTGTGTGTGTGTGTGTGTGCGGTTGATTGCATGTGCGTGGATGTGTGGATGTGTGTGTTTACATTGATGTCTTTGACATTTAGCAGACTTACAACAAATACATTTGTGTAAGTAAGTGAATCATCTATCCATCAGTCATCATAAGAAACAGTAATCTATACTAGGACCAGGGGCCATTGGCAGACATAATGGTATGAATTACTTTCTAAATTGTATTTACAGTAGAGAAACTGTACAAGGGGATAGTGGGGATGAAGAGGTATTTAGGAGGGAGAGAGAGAGAGAGTGAGAGAGAGAGAGAGAGAGACAGAGAGAGAGAGAGACAAAGAGAGAGAGAGCGAGAGAGAGAGAGCAAGAGAGAGAGACAGAGAGAGAGAGCGAGAGAGACAGAGAGAGCGAGAGAGAGATAGAGAGAGAGAGAGAGTGAGAGAGAGATAGAGAGAGAGAAGAGAGAGAGAGACAGAGAGAGACAGAGACAGAGAGAGAGACAGAGAGAGACAGAGACAGAGAGAGAGAGAGAGAGACAGAGAAAGAGACAGAGAGAGAGAGACAGAGGGAGACAGAGAGAGACAGAGAGAGAGAGATAGAGAGACAGAGAGACAGAGAGAGAGACAGAGACAGAGAGACAGAGAGAGAGAGAGACGGAGAGAGACAGACAGACAGCGCCTCTCCAAAGCAACACTAAACTCTTTCAGATGACAATAGCACATTGCTTAAGACCGATCATGCTGGTCCCATTACCCTGGGACACACTCACACACACACACACACACACACACACACACACACACACACTACCCTGGGATCCGTCTGCACGATTAGTCAACATGTAACCATCCTCCTGACACACGGGGTATCAGTCATCCGTCATACATCAACATCCATAAGGCCGATCGTTCGTCAATGTGTCGTTTCTCATTCGTCGACCACGCTACTTGGGTTTTATGCTCCTCTGTATTTATGGAGTAGAGAACTATAAAACGATCTGGACGATGACGCGGCTATTGTCTGCCGTGTGATAAAAGTGTCAGCGCTCTTTTACTTTTTAATTGATGTGAGCAGACTCCTGCCAGGAAGCAGAACGCAACAGCGGCACACAACAGCAACGCTTGTCTGCTCTCCGTCAAGCAAGGGTCGCAGGAAGTGTGCTCGGTTGCCGTCGGGGATTCTGGGTAAAGTCTGCCCGGTTGCAGTGGTGGATTCTGGGTAAAGGCTGCCCCTTGCGGTGGTGGATTCTGGGAAAAGGGCTGCCCCTTGCGGTGGTGGATTCTGGGTAAAGTCTGCCCCTTGCGGTGGTGGATTCTGGGTAAAGTCTGCCCCTTGTGGTGGTGGATTCTGGATGAAGTCTGCCTCTTGCGGTGGGGGATTCTGGGTAAAGTCTGCCCCTTGCGGTGGTGGATTCTGGGTAAAGTCTACCGAGGTTGCAGTAGTGAATTCTGGGTAAATCTGCTTGGAAACCGTGTATGTAGTCTATTCTTATACACTACATACTGTAGCTAAACATGGACAGAGTTATGGTCTTGGGCTGTTTCTCATGGTTTGGGCTAGGCCCCTTAGCTCGATGAAGGGTCATCTTAATGCTACAGCATACTATGGCATTCTAGAGAATTGTATGCTTACAACTTTGTGGCAACAGTTTGGGGAAGGCCCTTTCCTGTTTCAGCATGACAATGCCCCCGTACACAAAGCGAGGTCCATAATGACATGGTTTGCCGAGTTTGGTGTGGAAGAACTTGACTGGCCTGTACACAGAGCTCTGACCTCGACCACATCCAACACCTTTGGGATAATAATAATAATAATAATAATAAAAACGTTTATTTCTATAGCACTTTTCCTGCAAACATTGCAGCTCAATGTGCTTAATTGGAACATGGACTGCGAGCCAGTCCTTCTCGCCCAACATCAGTGTCCGACCTCAGTAATGCTCTTGTGGCTGAAAGGGAGCAAATCCCTGCAAACATGTTCCACAATCTTGCGGAAAGCCTTCCCAGAAGAGTGGAGGCTGTTATAGCAGCAAAGGGGGATCCAACTCCATATTAATGACCGCGGTTTTGGAATGAGATGTTCACCAAGCACATGTGACGCAAGCCGCTCAAAAATGAAAGTTATTGTGACAACAATATCTGGTTTTAGGTTTTTTTGATAACACGCAACTGGAAGTTTTGAATTACCCACCCTATATAATAAACAACAGTTTAACGATCACTAAATACTTCTAATTTGGATTGGAGTCACTGTTCTCGTTTGCCGGAGGCTACTGGTAAGGGGAGACTTTACTTGTAAACAAGTTTTGGGACGTGTTCAAAAGCAAGGACCGTGTGACCATCTGATTATGTGTAGTTGTGTGTTTTTAGCCTGTCGGTGTTCTATCAGCATGTTGTGATGTGCTGAACATGCAGTTAGACGTTCGTATAGCGATGTGCCATTGTTAGCCGCTAGCTGTTAGCAGCATTTGTTGCAGTGTTTTCATCAGAGTGACTTTTCTCCCTTTCTGTGTTTGAAGTGGACCAACATTAGGTATTTGTTACATAGGTATTTGACCTATATCGTCTTCAACCTCTTTTCAGATTTCAATGTAGGACAATGAAAGCTTACAACCTGTAGTTTTCAGAGTATGTAAGAAACAGAAAAATGACCTCAGCTACTGG
>NW_027662821.1:0-5000 GCF_963989245.1 Nansenia antarctica
GAGGTGGGGGTGATGAGGATGTGTGAGAGGAAGGAGACATGTGAGAAGGGAGGTGGGGGTGATGAGGATGTGTGAGGAAGGAGACATGTGAGGAGGGAGGTGGGGGTGATGAGGATGTGTGAGAGGAAGGAGACATGTGAGGAGGGAGGTGGGGGTGATGAGGATGTGTGAGGAAGGAGACATGTGAGAAGGGAGGTGGGGGTGATGAGGATGTGTGAGGAAGGAGACATGTGAGAAGGGAGGTGGGGGTGATGAGGATGTGTGAGGAAGGAGACATGTGAGGAGGGAGGTGGGGGTGATGAGGATGTGTGAGGAAGGAGACATGTGAGGAGGGAGGTGGGGGTGATGAGGATGTGTGAGGAAGGAGACACGTGAGGAGGGAGGTGGGGGTGATGAGGATGTGTGAGGAAGGAGACATGTGAGGAGGGAGGTGGGGGTGATGAGGATGTGTGAGGAAGGAGACATGTGAGGAGGGAGGTGGGGGTGATGAGGATGTGTGTGAGGAAGGAGACATGTGAGGAGGGAGGTGGGGGTGATGAGGATGTGTGAGGAAGGAGACATGTGAGAGGGAGGTGGGGGTGATGAGGATGTGTGAGGAAGGAGACATGTGAGGAGGGAGGTGGGGGTGATGAGGATGTGTGAGGAAGGAGACATGTGAGGAGGGAGGTGGGGGTGATGAGGATGTGTGAGGAAGGAGACATGTGAGGAGGGAGGTGGGGGTGATGAGGATGTGTGAGGAAGGAGACATGTGAGGAGGGAGGTGGGGGTGATGAGGATGTGTGAGGAAGGAGACATGTGAGGAGGGAGGTGGGGGTGATGAGGATGTGTGAGGAAGGAGACATGTGAGGAGGGAGGTGGGGGTGATGAGGATGTGTGAGGAAGGAGAACATGTGAGAGGAGGTGGGGTGATGAGGATGTGAGGAAGGAGACATGTGAGAAGGGAGGTGGGGTGATGAGGATGTGAGGAAGGAGACATGTGAGAGGGAGGTGGGGGTGATGAGGATGTGTGAGGAGATGTGAGAGGGAGGTGGGGTGATGAGGATGTGTGAGGAAGAGACATGTGAGGGAGGTGGGGGTGATGAGGATGTGTGAGGAAGGAGACATGTGAGAGGGAGGTGGGGTGATGAGGATGTGTGAGGAAGGAGACATGTGAGAGGGAGGTGGGGGTGATGAGGATGTGTGAGGAAGGAGACATGTGAGAAGGAGGTGGGGTGATGGATGTGTGAGGAAGAGACATGTGAGAGGTGGGGTGATGAGGATGTGAGATCGATCTCTTCGTTTTGTGCACTTAAGAGAGTCGTGAGAGGGAGGTGGGGTGATGATGTGTGAGGAAGGAGACAGTGCGCCGAGGCCTTCTGTCTTATTGTGATGTGTGAGGAAGGAGACATGTGAGGAGGTCGGGGGTGATGAGGATGTGTCATATATCTTTCCTCTCCCGTATCTTCTTGGTTCTGAGGAGGGTCCTTTCTAACTTGCTGATGAGGATGTGTGAGGAAGGAGACAGAGGGAGATGGGGTGAGGATGTGATCGTCAATGTAGTGTTGTGTTTTGATAGGGGCTGATGCCTTCCTATGTGTTGTATGTGTCAATAAGACACTGGAATAAGGTAAATAAGGTAAATGAGGTAAATAAGCACGGCTCTAACAACACTCAGGTTGTGGGTTCGTTTCCTGCTGGGACCATATATACTGGGAAATGTATGCACTCAATGCAATGTAAGTGGCTTCGGATAAACGCATCAGATAAATGTTGTATATAGTATATAATAATAATAATAATAATAATAATAATAATAATAATAATTATTATTATATTATTATTATTATGTGTGTAGGAGGGTGTAGCTCTGCTGGTTGGTGGAGAGATGGATGGAGGGAGGGATGGGAGAGAGAGAGAGAGAGAGAGAGAGAGAGAGAGAGAGATGGAGAGAGAAAGAGAGAGAGAGAGAGAGAAAGAGAGGGGATATGTAAAAAGAACAGTTAATAGGGTCATCTTTAGCTGTGTGAGAATGTGTCACAGTGTTCAATTTTTATGGTGTGCATTCAATCCACACCAGGACCACCCACACACGTACACACACACACACACACACACACACACACACACACACACACACACACACACACACACACCCTTTCTCTCATGGCTCTGATGACTTCTCAGAGGTGAGGGAGGTGATTAGGAGAGACTGTTTCACTGTGTGTGTGTGTGTGTGTGTGTGTGTGTGTGTGTGTGTGTGTATGTGCATGTGTGTGTTTGTATGTGTATGTGTGTGTGAAGGGGTTTGAACCTGGGCTGATAGGAACGCTAACACTCTCTCTTACACACACACACACACACACACACACACACACACACACACACACACACACACACAGACCTACAGGACCTAGCATCATTAGCATGGTCACCAGATGGTGGAAATAATTCAGGTTGTGTAAAACTGTATTACTGGGTAAAGCAACACACACACACACACACACACGCACACACAGGTACACACACATGCCAACGCGCCCACACAAAGAAAGTTGCAGCTGCTGAGAATAACCCCAAAGCACGTAGAGGATCTCCTGGTGTACACACACACACACACAGACAGACACACAGACAGACACACAGACAGACACACAGATAGACACACAGACAGACACACCTGATATCTGCTGCAGTCCCAATCCTAACACACACACACACACACACCATCTCTCACACACACACACACACACACACACACACACACACACACACACACCCTCTCCCCCCCCCCCCACACACACACGCACACACACACACACACACACACACACACACACACCTTAACTTCCTCTCTAACCCCTGAGGCAGCACTCTTATACTCTCTCTCTTTTTATCACTTCTTCCTCGCCCTCCCCCTCCCTCTCTATCCCTCCTTCCCTCCCTCTATATCCCTCCTTCCCTCTCTCTCTCTCTCTCTCTCTCTCTCTCTCCCTCCCTCCCTATCCCTCCTTCCCTCTCTCTCTCTCTCCCTCCCTCCCTGTCCCTCCTTCCCTCCCTCTCTCCCTCCCTATCCCTCCCTCTCTATCATTCCCTCTCTCTCTCTCTCTCTCTCTCTCTCCCTCCCTCCCTGTCCCTCCTTCCCTCCCTCCCTATCCCTCCCTCTCTATCCTTCCCTCTCTCTCTCTCTCTCTCTCTCTCTCTCTCTCCCTCTCTCCCTCCCTCCTTCCCTTCCTCCCTCCCTCACTCTCTCTCTCTCTCTCTCTCCCTCCTTCATTCCCTCCCTCCCTCCCTCCCTCCCTCTCTCCTTCACACTCTCCAATTTTCAATTAAAACACAACAGTCAAAGTTTATTTCTTTTTTTTTAACTGAAACAGAGACGGAGGATATGGATCATTAACATCCTCAGGCCCCGCCCCCTCACATCCACACACGTCCCGTGTCATCACCGGGCAGAAGGGGCGGAACCTATAACCGGAGGGGCGGGGCCTGAGGACCCCCGAACAGAGACAACGCCAGGCACCATCTGCCTCAAAGCCAATCACGTTACGGTCTGCCTCTAAACCAGGTCACGTGACTTGGGGGGGGGTTGTTTGCGGTGTGATTCGATTGGGGGGTTGGTGGGGGGGCGATATTTGGGAGGTAAAACACAGATTAATCAGATTAGGCCTAAGAGGTGCATCGATCCCCCTCCCCCCCCTCCCTAAACGTGCACTTAGCCCCGTCAGTTGCCATTTAATATCAAAAGGAGATTTGAGAGTGTGTGTGTGTGTGTTGGGGGTTGAGAGTGTGTGTGTGTGTGTGTGTTTGGGGGTTGAGAGTGTGTGTGTGTGTGTGTGTGTTTGGGGGGGGTTAGAGTGTGTGTGTGTGGGAGTGTTGAGAATGTGTGTGTGTGTGTGTGTGTCTGTGTGTGTGTGTTCGTGTGTGTGTGCAGGCATGTGTGTGTGTGTGTGTGTGTGTGTGTGTGTGAGAGAGAGAGTGTGAGCAAGCGAGCGTGCATGTGCATGAGTGTGTGTGTGTGTGTGTGTGTGTGTGTGTGTGTGTGTGTGTGAGGGGGGGGTTGAGAGTGTGTGTGTGTTTGGGGGGCGGGGTTGAGAGTGTGTGTGTGTTTGGGGGGCGGGGTTGAGAGTGTGTGTGTGTGTGGTTGGGTTGAGAGTGTGTGTGGGGGGGCTTGCTAAGTGCCTATTTGATTCCCATTTTCTGGGAAAATAAAAAGGGGTAGGGGAGGGAGAGGGGGGAGAGCTTTCAGCACCAGGGCCCATCGTGTCTCTCAGAGGGAATGAGGGGGGAGAGGGAGGGGGGGTTAGGGAAGTTTATGTGTGTCTGTCCCTCTGTGTGTGTGTGTGTGTGTGTGTGTGTGTGTGTGTGTGTGTTACCCAGGTCCATGTGTGTGTGTGTGTGTGTGTGTGTGTGTGTGAGTGTGTGAGTGTGTGAGTGTGTGAGTGTGTGTTTTACCCAGGTCTGTGTGTGTGCGTGTGTGTGTGTGTGTTACCCAAGTCCATGTGTATGTGTGTGTGTGTGAGTGTGTTACCCAGGTCTGTGTGTGTGTCTGTGTGTGTGTGTGTGTGTGTGTGTGTGTATGAGTGTTACCCAGGTCCATGCTCTTGGAGGACTTGACGTGGTGGTACTGAGGCTGCGGCCCGCCGTTGCTCACGGCAACTGCCTGGCGAGAGGAAGGGGGCGGGGCCAGCTCCTCCTCATCCTCCTCGTCATCCCCGTGGACGAAGCTGCCGTTGGACGCTGGGAGGGGGGGAGGAGGATGGGGGGAGGAGGGGAGGAGAAGGGGAGGAGGAGGGGAGGAGGAGGGGGGAGGAGGGGGGAGGAGTGGAGGAGGAGTAGGGAGGAGGGGAGGAGGAGGGGAGGAGGAGGGGAGGAGGAGGGGAGGAGGAGGAGGGGAGGAGGAGGAGGAGGAGGGGAGGAGGAGGAGGGGGGGGGAGGGGAGGAGTGGAGGAGGAGGGGAACAACCGCCAGTTAGACGTAATGTGTGATTTAGTCCAGGCTTAACACTAGAACAGCAGTTCCCC
>NW_027662821.1:12500-15000 GCF_963989245.1 Nansenia antarctica
ATGTAATTGAATGAAATTGAAAATGAATGCAGAGAGAGAGAGATAGGAAAAGAGAGAGAGAGAGAGAGGAAGAGGAAGAGAGAGGGAGAGAGAGAGAGAGAGAGAGAGAGAGAGAGAGAGAGAGAGAGAGAGAGAGAGAGAGAGAGAGAGAGAGAGAGCGGTCCAGAACCAAGCCTGATCTGCTAAAAGCATCTCTCAACATCCCAGCCAAGGCTTTTAGAGAAGCTTCAATCTCTTTATTCTGTCTTGCCCCTTCACCCCTCTTTATCTCTCTCTCTCTCTCTCTCCATTTCTCCATCTCTCCATCTCTACGCTTTCAGCCATGCTGCCTGTTTTTACAGAATGAGGGGAACTTGAATGGCCTCGTCCGTTGATGTTCTGTTCACGGCATTCATCCTATCACACACACGCAGCAATAACCATAACTCTCTGTGGTGGGAGGAGGAAGGAGGTCTCTCTCTCTCTCTCCCTCCCTCCCTCCCCCCTCACACAAACACACACACACACACACACCTCACGCACACACATGCCTCACACACACACACACACCCTACACACTCTCACCTCCCGGTGGCCTCTGTAATGGAGAGAGTTACATTTCTATACTCAATGCCATGTTCTGCATGAAAGGCAGCGTCTCCCAGTCCCTGTGTGTGTGTGTGTGTGTGTGTGTGTGTGTGTGTGTGTGACGCTCCTCTCTCTCTCTCTGACAGCAGCAACGACCCGAGGAACATATCAGAGAGGTAGAGGAACATGTGTGTTCAGAGGGTAGAGGAACATAGAGGAACATCTCAGAGGGTAGAGGAACATAGAGGAACATCTCAGAGGGTAGAGGAACATAGAGGAACATGTCAGAGGGTAGAGGAACATAGAGGAACATCTCAGAGGGTAGAGGAACATAGAGGAACATCTCAGAGGGTAGAGGAACATAGAGGGACATAGACGAACATCTCAGAGGGTAGAGGAACATAGAGGCACATCTCAGAGGGTAGAGGAACATAGAGGGACATAGATGAACATCTCAGAGCGTAGAGGAACATAGAGGCACATCTCAGAGGGTAGATGAACATAGAGGAACATCTCAGAGCGTAGAGGAACATAGAGGAACATCTCAGAGCGTAGAGGAAAATCTCAGGGCTGTGTGTTACCTGTGTGTTCTGGGCTCGGACGACCACCAGCTGGATCATGCCTCTCAGGTTGCCCTCCATGGACATGGAGCGCCTCAGAGTCTCCATGGCGACGTGGTTGCTCCGCCCCACCAGCCCCTCCCCGTTCACCGCCACCAGCTGGTCGTTGACCCGCAGACGCCCGTCCTGGAACACACACACACACACACACACAGACACACACACACACACACACACACACACAACACACACACACACACACACCACACACAACACACACAACACACACACATACACACACACACACACACACACGCACACACACACACACACACACACACACACACACAGGCTGGCGTGAGACAGGTCCCTGACACACACACACACCAATCTCTGGTATGAATCTCTTCATAAAAACAAAACTAAACAAGATGTTTTTCAAGGACCAGATCTGAAGATGTTCCTCTCGGAGAACGTGGGCAGATCTGGAGTGTGTTCCACTTGAGAGGATGTGAGGCCCAGCTCAGTGTGTGTGTGTGTGTGTGTGTGTGTGTGTGTGTGTGTGTGTAGGTGTGTGTGTGTGTGTGTGTGTGTGTGTGTGTGTGTGTGTGTGTGTGTGTGTGTGTGTGTGTGTAGATACATATTACATGGCCAGTAAAAAGCCCTGTGGTTGATTAGTATGAATATTAATTATAGTGGAATCATGAGGAGGGAGTTGGTGGTGGATTTTAGGAGGAAGAGAAGGACCCCAGCCCCCATCACCATCAAGGGGGTGGAAGTCGAGAGGGTGGACTCCTACAGGTACCTGGGAGTACAAATTAATAACAAACTGGACTGGACTGACAACACCGAGGCTCTTCTCAGGAAAGGGCAGAGCAGACTGTTTTTCCTGAGAAGGCTGAGGTCTTTCGGTGTCTGCAACAAGCTGCTGCAAATGTTTTACCAGTCGGTGGTTGCCAGCGTTCTGTTCTTCGCCGTGGCCTGCTGGGGTGGAAACATCTGTGCCAGGGATGCTGCGAAGCTAAACAAACTGGTGAAGAAGGCCAGCTCTGTGGTGGGGACCGGGCTGGACAGCCTAGAGGTGGTGGCAGAACAGAGGATGGGGAAAAAACTGGCGGCCATGCTGGCCAATCCCTCCCACCCGATGTACTGCGAGCTGGCAGGGATGAGGAGCAAGTTCAGCCACAGATTTGTTCTCCCCCGTCAAAGTACAAAAAGATTTGGACAGTCCTTTATTCCAGCTGCACTCCGACTCTACAACCAGGCCCTGCAGGGTGGGGGAGACCTGGAGATGGAACTTTTGGAACTTTTTACTTATTGAGCCTGCACTGTTTTATGTTTTTTATTGAATGTTTTTCTGTTTTCTGTACTGA
>NW_027662821.1:20000-22263 GCF_963989245.1 Nansenia antarctica
CCAGAGTAGTGTAGTACCAGAGTAGTGTAGTACCAGAGTAGTGTAGTACTAGAGTAGTGTAGTACCAGAGTAGTGTAGTACCCAGGGTAGTGTAGTACTAGGGTAGTGTAGTACCAGGGTAGTGTGGTACTAGGGTAGTGTAGTACTAGGGTAGTGTAGTACTAGGGTCCCAGGGAAGCGTACCTTGTAGGCGGCTCCTCCGTGGATGATGGACTTGATGAAGATGCCCAGGTCCTCTCCTGTCTCCCGGGACTTGTTCCCCTTCAGGCTGATCCCCAGCCCGGCCGAGCCGGAGTCGCTCAGAGGAACCTCGAACATCAGCTGCTCCCTCCCGTCCTCCGCCACCACGCCACGCGTCTGCTCCTCCTTCTGGGACAGACAGACAGGGTCAGGGGTCAGGGGTCAGGGATGAGCAAACGCAACTCTAAGAATGGACAGAGCTCTTACTAGAACGACCGTGCCTTTTTAACTACTAAAAGAGCCCCCTCTTTGAGCTGCATTTATTGTATGAAAGGTGCTATATAAATAAAGCACTTTGAGCTGCATTTATTGTATGAAAGGTGCTATATAAATAAAGCTTTACTTACTTACTTACTTACTCTTTACAATGCTCAAGCTGCTATTTACACACAACGACCACTAGTTGGCTGCTTGTAAATTAGCCTGCTTCCTCCACAGAAAAACGTCAAAATAGCTTTATATTAGCTTATCCTGGTGTGATTTTGAAAATGTAAGGATACTGGGTGGTAGAACGCACATATCTAGGAAAAGTCATGAAAGGAGGGTCCTGAAATTTGATCGTGAGCAAAGATATAACTATTTTCTTTACTCACAGGGATTAAAAGAACGGCTCATGGCTGTTCTAGTGTTAAAATGGACCTACCTTTGAAGCGCTGAAATAACCTGGAAAAGTTTAGGGTTTTTTGGTGGTGATTCTCATACCGAAGTACGGTAGGTTGGGTTTCCTAACAGCTTCATAACACCGACATCATGTTACATCCATGCAGTAGTTGTTGGCGACTGAGGTGTAAGTAAGGTGTAAGTAAGGTGATATTAAGGTGATATTAGCACCATAGACGCTTCTGTCAAACTCAACCCAGTTCAGCTCAGCCCAGTTTAACTCTCAGCCCAGTTCAGCCCAGCCAAGTTCTACTCAGCTCAGCTCATATGCTCATGAGAAACGCACCCAGAAGCGTGTGACTGTACGAGGGCAGAGAAAATAAGAACCTTATTTTTTCCAGGACTTCATTTCAAGAAAGAATGAAAAAAGCTGATATTGGTGGCAGCAGTGGGGTTATTTCAGAGTATAATTCAATCTCAATCACTGCGTCTCGTTTCCCAGAGCTCATTTCTGCTCTGCTTCCTTTTCCCATGTTTTACCCTGCGTTTCTTCCCCTCCCATAATGCCACAAAATGACCTGGATATTATTATTTTTGGGGTGAGAAATTTCGTTTTCAAAATGAGAGGGGGAGGGAAGGAGAAGAAAGGAAGGGAACATGTCCGTTATTATATCTGCAGCTCCGCAGAAAAACACTGTACTTTGTCGTCAGGGAAACCGGGCGGTAATGAGCGAGCGCGAGACTTCGTTTTCCCCACAGAGAGGAAAAAGAAAAGAGTAGGAGGAGAAAAAGGAGAGATGAAGGAGAGATAAAAGCGTGCATTTGATCTGCGTAATGGCCACAGTGGAAATAGGTAGTGTGTCTTGTTCTCCACACACACACACACACAGACACACACAGACACACACAGACACACACACACACACACACACACACACACACACACACCGAGATAATGAAGTCTCAATCCAACCAACCAGTCACATCGGGCACTGCATCACACATTACTGTAGCCACGAAGCAATCCTATCCTATCCATCCAGTTTGGAGTGATTATTTCCATCCAGAATGCTCCTCTGGGATGGGGAGGCGTATCAAAACAACCTCTTCCTTCAGATGGAAGAGAGGAAAAGTCATGACACGAGTCAATATCGCGGGGGAGAGAGAGAGAGAGGGAGGGAGGGAGAGATAGAGGCAGGGAGCTGAGCTAAAGACTCGCTAAGTCGGCGTGTGTGTGGGTCAGCAAGGCCGGCTTTATCGCTGTTTACCCTGGGGTTGGGGTTACCCTGGGGTTGGGGGGATTGGGGGTTTAGAGGCATTAGGCTGACAGGAAGTCAGCAGAGAAACTTCAGCTGGCTCAATACTGCCTGGGAGGGGAGGCGGGGTCTGACCTTGTCTGTGTACATACATGCACACAATCTCT
>NW_027662820.1:0-7500 GCF_963989245.1 Nansenia antarctica
CCATATGTTTCTCTTTCACTGTCTCACTCCAGCCCTCCCTCCTTCCCCTCTGTCACTCTCTATCCATCTGTCTCTTACACACTGTCTCTCTCACTCACATACTGTAGACAGCACACACACACACACACACACACACGCACATAAGCACATAAGCACACACAAAAGCACGCACACATGCACACAGAACAGTGCTTTCCACCGGAAAGAGGACAGGTGGGGGTGGGGCAGGAAGGATGGAGAGAAGGGTTGAAAAGGAAAGAAAGAGGGATGGAGAGACTGAACGAGCAGGTGAAGGAAAGCGAGAGACAGACGGTGAGGGACAGAGGGAGCACAGAGGAGAGGAGGAGAGGAGGTGAGAGAGTGAGGGGAGGAGAGGAGAGAGGGAGGGGAGGAGAGAGAGGAAGGAGAGGAGAGGAGAGAGGGAGGAGAGAGGAAGGAGAGAGGGAGGAGAGGGGATGAGAGAGTGAAGAGAGGAGAGGAGAGAGGGAGGGGAGGAGAGGAAGGAGAGGAGACAGGGAGGAGAGGAGACAGGGAGGAGAGGGTGGAGAGGAGAGGGACGAGAGGAGAGAGGGAGGAGAGGAGAGAGGGAAGAGAGGAGAGGAGAGAGGGAGAAGAGGGAGGAGAGGAGAGGGATGAGAGAAGAGAGGGAGGAGAGGAGAGGGATAAGAGGAGAGGGAGGAGAGGAGGGAGGGAGGAGAGGGAGGAGGGGAGAGCCGACGTGTGTCAGAAGGAAGTGATGTTGAACTCCGGTGACGGGCCTGGGGATGTCACTGTTGTCAGGGGCGATAGGAACGAAGAGTGACACTGATGGCCAGGGCAATATCACTCTCCACATCTCTCTCTCTCTCTGTCTCTCTCCCCCTCCCTCTCTCTCTGTCTCTCTCTCTCTCTCTCTCTCTCTCTCTCTCCCCCCTCCCTCTCTCTCTCTCTGTCTCTCTCCCCCTCCCTCTCTCTCTCTCTCTCTCTCTGTCTCTCTCTCTCTCTCTCCCCTCCCCTCTCTCTCTCTGTCTCTCTCTCCCCCCTCCCTCTCTCTCTGTCTCTCTCTCTCTCTCTCCCCCCTCCCTCTCTCTCTCTCCCTCTCTCACGGTGAGATCCTCAGTTGTGACATGTGGGTCTGCTCTAAGGAGACATGCCCGAACAATCATCGGCGTGAGGATGAGCTCCCTAGCCAGACAGCCTCTCAGTCCCAGCAGTAACGCAAGCTGACACACACACACACACACACACACACACACACACACACACACACACACACACACACACACACACACACACACACACACACTCATAGCAGTACTGTACCACACACACATACACACTCATTCACGTACACACTAATTCAGGCTGACACATGATACACTCTCTGCATTAGCATACAGCCAGCAGCTTGCGTACAGACAGACATGCTTATGGTGGCGGTGATAGTCTAGTACAGGGGTGTCAAGTTCAAACTTACTGAGGGCCAAGCTGAGGTTTGTGAATATAATCAGGGGCTAGACATTTAGTACAATGATTTCGAAGAAATATAAGTAGGCTAGTAACTATTAAATAAAATAAATATTGCATGGATGCACAGATATGATCAAATAACCATCAAATATTATCCTTTTTCCATGTTTGTGGGTAACTCTTACCGGCAAAACTGATTAATAAAGCGAAATAGTATTTATCACAGCAGTAGCCTACTTTTGTCTGTAACAAAATAACAAATACCGTCTTTGTTACCAGCAGTGATTAATAAAGCAAAATAGCATTTATCAAATGCTGAACAATTTTTTAAATAAAATAACTTTATTTTTAACACAATTAAACAAAACACATTTGCATCACATCACTAACAAATAAGGTCTTTGTTACCAGCAAAACTGATTAATAAAGCAAAATAGTATTTGCTCTGAACAATGATTTTCTATAAAATGATGACTGCACAGTTAAACAAAACACATCACAGTACTTTTGTCTTTAGCCCAGGGTTCCCACACCTTCTGAAACATCACATTCAAGCACCTTTCAAGGGCTTTCAAGACTCAATTCCCTCGAATTCAAGGACCCAACACGGCATAGTTTGAGACAGGCCTAGTTGACAAGCTAAGTAAAACACTTTTTTTTTGAGAGAGAGAGAGAGAGAGAGAGAGAGAGAGAGAGAGAGAGAGAGAGAGAGAGAGAGAGAGAGAGAGAGAGAGAGAGAGAGAGAGGGGAATTCAAGCACTTTCAATGACACACTATTTTCAAAAACGTTTAAGACCTTGATTTCTTTTTCTCAAATTCACAAACTTTCAAGGATTTCAAGGACCCGTGGGAACCCCGTTAACAAAAAAACAAATAAGGTCAAAATAGTCAATGCAACAAGTCGTATCTTGTTTGTATGGCCTACTTTGGAAACTTGAATACAAAAATAAGGCCTATAATGCCAAGTCTAAGCAAAATAGGCATTGTGCTTTTAAGTTCAACAATAAGTCAAAGAAAAAAATAAATAAAAATGCAACCTTCAACAACAAAACATGTTTATTTGCTTAAACAGACCGTGTGAGGGAGCTGTGAATGCAAGCTTTATAATAGTGGAGGACATAGCAACAGCATGTAAGCTGTTCACAGAGGGTTCACAGAGTTTATTCAAAGTTGCATTGAATAGGTATGTGATGTTGTATGTCATGACACAAACAATAATAGAATGGTAAACAATAATAATGTTGTGTCCGTGTGTATGCATTTCTCATTTTAGTCCATAAAGTATCTAGTGGGACTTCGGTGTAGTTCCTTCCCATCCCATCTGGGCATCAAAGCTGTAATAAAAAAAGATACAAATATAATTAAAATAGAATTGCTAATACAAGGGCAAATACCTGAAGTGCTGGTGACTCTCATCAAGGTGTCATCTCTCAGAACCTCTCACCTCGTCATTCTGTAACACACATTACAGGTCAGAGGTGTGGACACTTCTCTAGTGTAGGTTTTCCATAGACTCTCAGTGTACGGTACTTGTACTGTAAGAAGTAGGCTAGTGAAATCATTTCAATCCACAGTATTATTCTACTGTACAGCAAATCTACAAATCAATGAATTAATCATTATTTTTGATTCCACACTTTGAACATAACCGTTCATTACAAAAGCATTTACCTTTTCTTTAATCTATTATATCTCTAATAAAGCTAGCTAGCTAGCTAGCTAACAACACACACACACACACACACACACACACACACACACACACACACACACACACACACACACACACACACACACACACACACACACACACACACACACACACACACACACACACACACACTAAAATGGTGCATGAAACATTCTGTACAGTACTGGGTTTCCGTTAACCGGTAATTGCCGGACTTTGTCCGGTAATTTTTTTTGAAGTCCGACAAATTGAAAAGTCGTCGGACATATTGTCCGGACATTATTGTCCGGACATATTGTCCGGTGAAAATAATTCCCTTTGAATACAATTCGCTAAAGTTCACATTCTGATTCCTTATTTTTTTAAAAAGACGAATATATAGGCTATGTATTTCTTTTATTATGATATGATTTGACACCGGCATGATGATGACTCCTAATGTGTAGGCTGCCTATGCGAAACAGCGCACAGGTGCCACATGGGATTGATGCCAGATGGGATTACAGCTTAACCAGTCTATTACCGCTTAAACACAGTAGCCCATTCGGCGGTAACCCATGCCTATCTGGCAACCCTGCCAACCCGTCCACCATAGTAATACGCAAACGTTGCAGCTCAAAGTGCACCATAGCGAGCGATTAAATTAATGGAAAGATGGCAAAACAAAGTAAGCTTAGCAATTATTTCATGAAGCCAAGCAACAATGAGTCTGAGCCTGAGGAGAAGTCTGACTTGGAAGAGATGGAGGCCGCAGCGGCTGACGCCGTCGTGGCTCCTCCAGCCAAGAAGTCTCGTGGATTCAGAGTTGAATGGAAAAAAACTTTCCCCTGGCTGCGTTTAGATGAGGAAGCCGGAAAAATGTAAGCCTAATATGCTTCATCTCAGCTTTTAAATCAAACAAATACCAGTTAAATCATTGTAATCACGATCAAATTGATGAAAAGCCCTGAGTGAAATGAAATGCACAGCTCTCATTATCAACTGCATGTTGTTAAGGTACGACAATGTCTGCTTATTCAGCTATTGACGCTTAAACACTGTGAGTTTCGTATGAACGTTATGACTTATAATGTCATATAAACGGTGAACGAGTCCAACCTGTCAGAACCCAAATAGACCCGCCCACGCATCTGATCTGCTCGATGTCGGAGTCTAGTTTTCCACAGCCAAACATTCAGCACTACAAAACTGACACGACAATTGTACTATTAAACTTTACTCTAGGCTATTTTATTTAAGGCTATCCCCTATCTATCTGAGAAAAGGCATAGGCGATAGGCCTAGGCTGTAACATCGAACGGAAATTAGCCTATACATACGCATTGCAAGTTAATTTAAAGCCTATTTATTTTCAAAGAGTTTTATTCTATTTTATTTTATCTGATAAAAGGCATATGAACGGAAATTAGGCTAGCCGTGTCACGCCAGAAGCCTACATGCTTGCACTGTTACTGTTCAATAAAATGTTATACATCTAGACATTGTGGTATTTCTTTATATACGTATCCCAGACTGCCTATCAATTGTTTCTCAATAAACAGTTATGTTCTTCCCATTGTCATACTCCCGAGCTAAACGAAATGCCTTCCCAACCAGCGAGACTTATAGAAATGACGTTGTTTTATTGATTAAAAAAAAAGGGTAAAACTGGAAAGAGAAAATAGAAAACTCACATTAATCCCAAACAATTTAACAAACTTCAGTTAACGTAATGTGGAGTCCGTTCAGTTCCCAGTGAGGCGCCCGTTCAGCGCTGGACCCGTTCAGCGCTGGATTTGACGCATGGCATAGCGCGCATGCGTCAAATCATGTTATATTATTATATATTATATAGCTCGCATCTAATCGTATCGGATGAGAAATAGACATTAAATGGCATATATAGGCCGCTACACAACAGTAATCACCGCGACAAACAGCTATATTAGATTTTGATTTTTTTTTTTTTTTTTTATATTTTAATATGATGACCGGAATATATCACGTTTGTCCGGTAAATCGAATTCTTCCCGGACACGATGTCCGACGGCAAATTTTTCTAACGGAACAGTATGATGTTTAGTGGGTCTGCAACAAATGTATTTATTCATTATGTTTTATCTTTGACAACCTATTTCTTCCTCCCACCATCTATTAGTTTCCTAGAAGTCTAAGTATAGGGGGTGGCATAGTTGTGGTGAGCACACAGTTTCAGTGGTTTGATAACTGATGCTAACAAACGCGCTATCTACCTTACCCACAAAACAACAAATAACTGTAAGAGTGTAAGAATAAGAGTCACTGGACTCACATCAAATGGAGCCTATTGGAATGGCATGCCATGCACTAGGCCAGGGGTGCGTTATTTTGAGAGCTTTATTTCAGCTCCAATCCGACGGGGCTCCAGGGGTTGGGCCTCGCTTGACTTCCTGATAATTCATCTGTCATTCGGGTACGACAGGGCACGCTTTCTTACGTAACAGCTACCCTGGGAAACAGCAAGGTTCCACTCCAAACCTAAAATGATCACCCCCACCCCCCAGGCAATACCTGGAATCAGCATTTGAATGAAACAACCATTGCTTCTGGAGTTGCAAATGACCAATGCAATAGGATTGTGGTGAGAATAAACGCTTCTGTTTACTGTGACAATTAAACGACTCACTTTGATTACATACACAGGAGTAGGCTATACATATCATTGTGTTATATTATAATAATAATGACAACAACAACGACAACAACAACAACGATAATAATAATAAATCAAATCAAATCAAATCACATTTTATTTGTATAGCGCATTTCTTACAAGATGCAACTCAATGCGCTTCACACAATGAACATTTTCAGTCAATTCGTCAATCAATCTATTTTACCTACTAGATCAATACTGACAGAGCCGCGAGCAGGCAAAAGTAAAAACCTGTACACTATGTAGCCAGGACAAAATTCCCTTGCAGCCCTCTACACATAGAGCGACTACTAGCCAGTTTGCCTACCAGTACCCAGCGGTGGGCCCCCCCCCCCCCCCCCCCCCCCCCCCCCGGGGAGCCCCCGCCGCCCCACGCACCCAGCCCGCCCCACCACCAGCACACCCGGCCCAGCCAAGCAAGCACAGACCAAAGAGGCCCCGCACAAGGACGGCCAAGCAGGTGTCCCGGCGGCGGAACAGACCAGGCACACAGGGGCAGCCGGAGGCCAAAGACCACCGGCACAAAGCAGGCAAGCAAGGGCAAAAAATCTGTACACCATGTATCCAGGAAAAGTTCCTTGCATATTATCGGCGTACACACTGTCCATAAAGTTAGTGTTATATCTACATCGTTCTGCATCCAGCATGGTCACAGGTCCTGCCAAAAGAGAATCTTAAGCACAGTTATGATGCAACAACACAATAAAGACAATAAAGATGACAGCAATTCAACCTGATGGTGGTCCTGGTACACCCTTGTACCGGTTCCAGTACTGCCCTAGGTGCTACTGGGAGCTGACAGTGCCTCATCAGCACCCGGGTCCTTTTTCCTGTCAACACAAATCTCAAAACACGGTAATGGCCTAGTGATCCTAGTTCTATAATGTCCAATGTCTCCCTTAGTATCAAAAGGCGACATTGAATAAGTAGGTTTTGAGGTCACGTTTAAAAATGTCCTGAGTTTTAGACAACCTCAGGCCCTCAGGTAGGGTGTTCCACAATCTAGGAGCATATATGCTAAAAGCTGATCCTCCAAATCTCTTTGTCCTAGCCTCTGGCACTATTAAAAATTCCGTGCCACTAGACCTTAGGGGTCTAGCTGGTGTGTATCTTATGAGCATGTCCACCATGTAATTGGGTGCATCGCAGTGGAGTGATTTATAGACTAGTAAAAGGATCTTAAAGTCTATTCTATAACTGACAGGGAGCCAGTGTAGTGATCTCAAGACAGGTGTGATGTGCGCTCTTCGTTTGGTCCTAGTAAGGACACGAGCAGCAGCATTCTGAACCATTTGTAGTCTATTAATATTTTTTTTAGGGAGACCTGTCAGGAGAGCATTACAGTAATCTAGCCTACTAGTAACAAACGCATGCATTAGTTTTTCAGTGTCTGCCTGGGAGAGAAATGATTGTACCTTAGTAATGTTTCTTAGATGGTAGAAGGATGTTTTAATAGTATTATTAATATGAGTTTCAAAATGTAGATCTGGGTCAATTATGACACCAAGATTCCTAGCCTGACACTTAGTGTTAAGAGCTAGTGTTTTCAAGTGTGCAGATCATTTCTCTCTCCCAGTTTTCTCGCCAATGATCAATACCTCTGTTTTTTCTTGATTGAGTTGGAGAAAGTTTTGTGTCATCCAAATATTAATATCGGCAATACAATCTATCAGGTGGTCGATCATCT
>NW_027662820.1:12500-18182 GCF_963989245.1 Nansenia antarctica
GGTCCTGTTTGTCATCGCACCTTTTAGAGATTCTCTTTATGAATTCATTTTACAATAACGGCCCCCCCTTTCAAGTCGTATGTATGATTTGAAGCAGGGGGGGGCTCACACAGCCACCTCGTAACCCTCTCCTCCTCCCCTTCCCATGTGTCCCCACTCAGCACTACCTTAATTAGGCCCCTATACTTTATTTTATTTTTAAATTATATATATTTGGATTATTACTACTCAATCTTTTCAGTTTGTAAAGCGTCTTTGAGTGGCTAGAAAAGCGCTAATGTGTGTAATGTGGCGGCTGTGGCGCAGGAGGTAGAGCCGCCGTCTAATGATCGCAAGGTCGGCAGATCGGCGGTTCGAGACCCGGCTGGCCACATGTCGAAGTGTCCTTGGGCAAAACACTGAACCCCAAATTTCTCCCAGTGAGCGGGGCCGGCCGGCGCCTTGCATGGTAGCTTGCCGCCATTGGTGTGTGAATGTGTGTGTGAATGTGTATGAGAGGCCGTTGTAAAGCGCTTTGGAATAAGGCGCTGTATACTTACTCAGTCCATTTACCATTAATGTACACCTCATCGAACGGTCTGTGTCGCTACCCAGGTGGTGCACGAGAACGGCACCCTGAAGCTGAGCGACGTGCAGAAGGGCATGGACGAGGGGGCCTACGTGTGCAGCGTGCTCATCCAACCACAGCTCTCCATCAGCCAGACCGTCTACGTCACCGTCAAAGGTCAGAGGTCACGCTGAGGTCACACGCAGTGGGTCAGAGGTCACACAGAGGGTCAGAGGTCACACTGAGGTCACACACAGAGGGTCAGAGGTCACACTGCATGCAAAATATACATTTGGCCACTCCATTTACATCCAATATACTGTATGTTTCACATCACAGCAGCAACTGTCAGAGAAATTCTACATTTTTATCAACGGCCATTCCTGTTACCCCTGTTGAAGGCACTGTGTGTAGAGCGCTGTGTGTAGAACCCTGTGTGTAGAACCCTGTGTGTGGATTGTTAAGCTTTTGATAGAGAGGTAACCATTTGATTTGATAGATAGGTAACCATTTGATAGATTTGATAGATAGGTAACCTTTTGATTTGATAGATTTGATAGATAGGTAACCATGTGATTTGTTAGATTTGATGGATTTGATAGATAGGTAACCATGTGATGTGATAGATGTGATAGATAGGTAACCATGTGATAGATGTGATAGACAGGTAACCATGTGATGTGATAGACAGGTAACCATGTGATGTGATAGACAGGTAACCATGTGATGTGATAGATAGGTAACCATGTGATGTGATAGATAGGTAACCATGTGATGTGATAGATGTGATAGACAGGTAACCATGTGATGTGATAGATAGGTAACCGTGTGATGTGATAGATGTGATAGACAGGTAACCATGTGATGTGATAGACAGGTAACCACAGCAGTACAATGCTGATCTGTGCAGCCCGCAGGTGACCTGGAACATAACCATAGTCAGATCAGAGTCTTCAGAGATGACATAGAACCCTGGTCCTTACATAGAACCATGAAGAGAATAATAATAATAAAAACATCCTTCCTTCTTCTAGCATAGTGACAGCCCATGGCCCCTGGTCCTACCATAGACTACCTTCTATTATCATGACTGATGGACAGATGATTCACTTACTTAGACATGTATTTGTTGTAAGTCAATTTGGATAAAGGTGTCTGCTAAATGCCAAAAATGTAAATGTAGATAGTTTGCTGCTCCATGGTGTGTCAGGCCTGTCGAGCTCCACTGTCTGTCTCGCTGTTGGCAGCAGTGTGTTTTGTTGGCAGTGTGTGAAAGATGGGATTGTTTTTTATCAAGTCCAGAAGTGTGTGTGTGTGTGTGTGTGTGTGTGTGTGTGTGTGTGTGTTTGTGCGTGCGTGCGTGCGTGTGTCTGCCTGCGTGTGTGTGTGTGTGTGCGTGAAATGAATGGAGAGAAAGAGGGAAAGCGAAAGAGAGAGAAAGAGAGAGAAGGAGAGCTATATTATGCAGAGGGATGGCGTGGCCCACTGCACTCTCAACCACTGTGTGTGTGTGTGTGTGTGTGTGTGTGTGTGTGTGTGTGTGTGTGTGTGTATGTCTGTCTGTCATAAAACAGGATTAACTGTCTGCTAGTTATGTGGTGTGTGTGTTTGTGCGTGTGTGTGCATTTATGTGTGTCTGTGTGTGTGTGTCTTGTCATGTCTCTGATTTAATTAGACGAATTTTAACGAGGCCCAGATTAAATCCCCCAGATGTCTCAGCTGTTACCCCCACCTCCTCTGCGGTCACCATGGCAACGGCCTACGTTGTAGCCAACGCCCCCCACCCCCCCACCCCACCCCCCCTGCCTCCTGCAGATTGGGGCTCTAATTAGAGCAGCTATTATGGGTTGGATGAGGGGGGGGGGGGGGGCTTTGAGACACCAGGGTCCAGGAGTAGCCAGCCAGACATACAGTCATTCAGCCAGCCAGCCAGCCAGCCAACTAAACAGCCAATCAGACAGCTAGCCAACTAAACAGCCAGTCAGACAGATAGCCAACTAAACAGCCAGCCAGCCAGATAGCCAGTCAGCCAACCAGCCAGCCAACCGACCAGGCAGCCAGTCAGCCAACCAGTCAGCCAGTCAGCCAGCCAGTCAGTCAGCCAGTCAGTCAGCCAACCAACCAGCCAACGAGCCAACCAGCCAGTCAGCCAACCAGCCAGCCACCCAGTCAGCCAACCAGCCAGCCAGCCAACCAGCCAGTCAGCCAGTCAGCCAACCAGTCAGCCAGTCAGCCAACCAGCCAGCCAGTCAGCCAACCAGTCAGTCAGCCAACCAGCCAGCCAGTCAGCCAGCCAGCCAACCGGCCAGCCAGTCAGCCAACCAGCCAGCCAGTCAGCCAACCAGCCAGTCAGTCAGCCAGTCAGCCAGCCAGCCAGCCAACCAGCCAACCAGCCAACCAGCCAGTCAGCCAGCTAGCCAGCCAGTCAGCCAGTCAGCCAACCAGCCAGCCAGCCAGTCAGCCAACCAGTCAGTCAGCCAACCAGCCAGTCAGCCAACCAGCCAACCAGCCAGGCAGCCAAACAGCCAGCCAGTCAGCCAGCCAGCCAACCAGCCAGTCAGCCAGTCAGCCAACCAGCCAGCCAGCCAGCCAGCCAGTCAGCCAACCAGCCAGTCAGCCAACCAGCCAGTCAGCCAACCAGCCAACCAGCCAGGCAGCCAAACAGCCAGCCAGTCAGCCAGCCAACCAGCCAGTCAGCCAGTCAGCCAACCAGCCAGCCAGCCAGTCAGCCAACCAGCCAGTCAGCCAACCAGCCAGTCAGCCAACCAGCCAACCAGCCAGCCAGCCAGTCAAACAGCCAGCCAAACAGCCAGTCAGCCAAACAGCCAGCCAGTCAGCCAACCAGCCAGCCAGCCAGTCAGCCAAACAGCCAGCCAGTCAGCCAACCAGCCAGCCAGCCAGTCAGCCAAACAGCCAGTCAGTCAGACAGCCAGTCAGGGGTGGTTGGTTGGTTTGGCTGGCTGAGATCACACAGTCCACACACAGTCACACAGTCCTTGCTACACTCTCATAATCTATAATAAAAAATTAAATAAAATAACCTTGGCCTACTTTGCAGAAACGATCTCCCAGAACGTAATCATTCGAACACGATGTTGTCAAACTTAACACAACTCTCTCTCTCTCTCTCTCTCTCTCTCTCTCTCTCTCTCTCTCTCTCTCTCTCTCTCTCTCTCTCTCTCCCCGTTCCCACTCTCAGTCCCCCCCCTCATCCAGCCCTTCGACTTCCCCCCCACCTCCATCGGCAAGCTGATGTACATCGCCTGCGTGGTGTCCTCGGGCGACATGCCCATCCGCATCGCGTGGCGTAAGGACGGCCAGGAGATTGTGCCCTCCTCTGGGGTCAACATCGAGACCAAGGAGTACATGAGCTCCCTGCAGATCTCCAAGGTGTCGCTGAAGCACAACGGCAACTACACCTGCATCGCCAGCAACGCCGCCGCCACCGTCAGCTCCGAACGCCAGCTCACCGTCACGGGTGAGGAGGGGGGGGGGGGGAGAGGGAATGAGGGGGTGAGGAGGGGGGGGGGGGAATGGGGGGGGGAAGGGGGGGGGGGTAGGGGGGTAAGGGGGTTGAGAAGAGAAGGGGGGAGAGAGAGAGAGAGGAGAGGGGGAGAGAGGGAGAGAATGGTGGGAGATGTGGAGGGGGCGGGGGTGGTAGGGGGGCAGGGGGTTGAGAAGAGAAGGGGGGAGAGAGAGAGAGAGAGAGGGGGAGAGAGGGAGAGAAGGGTGGGAGATGTGGAGACGGGTTAGGGGGTTGAGAAGAGAAGGGGGAGAGACAGAGAGGGAGAGGGGGAGAGGAGAACAGGGGAAGAGGGAGGATGAGAGAAAGAACACGAAAGGCAATGAGAGACAACCAAGAAGAAAAAAAAGAAGCAGAATTGTGTAACTGTATTGTGTATTCAAAAGGCTTAGCAAACAACGTATTTGTGGAATCGGTGCTGTCGGAATCGGACCAGCTGGATGTGATAAAGAAGGAATACGCATATTAAAGGCATGGCGCCTTTCATCTAGTTCTGTCTCAAACTATGCCGTGTTGGGTCCTTGAATTTGAAGGAATTGAGTCTTGAAAGTCCTTGAAAGGTGCTTGAATGTGATGTTTCAGAAGGTGTGGGAACCCTGTAAAAGTCTAAAAGTCAGTAACTGCAATGCTAGTTGACCTGTACTGACGTGGTGTGACCCTCCCCTGCCCCCCTGCCCCCCCCCCGCTCCTCCACAGTGCCTCCTCGCTTCCTGGTTCAGCCCTACAACCAGGATGGGATCTACGGCAAGGCGGGGATTCTCAACTGCTCCGTGGACGGCTACCCGCCTCCCAAAGTCATGTGGAAGCATGCCAAAGGTACTGCGCCTCCTCTCAACCAACCAACCAACCAACCAACCAACCAACCAACCGACCGATCAATCATTCAATCAATCAGATGTATTTATATACCACATCCCCTCTGTCTCCCCCCTCTCCTCATCCCCCCCCTCTCTGCCTCCCCCCCCCCTCTCTCTGCCTCCCCCCCCCCCCCCCCTCTCTCTGCCTCCCCCCGTCTCCTCATCCCCTCTCTCTGTCTCCCCCCCCTCCCCCCTCTCTCTCCCCCCCCCCCTCCCTCCTCTATAGGTAACCCTCAGCAGTACCACCCCGTCCCTCTGACGGGTCGGATCCAGATCATGGGGAACGGGTCTCTGCAGATCCGCCACGTGCTGGAGGAGGACCGCGGGTACTACCTCTGCCAGGCCTCCAACGGCGTGGGCTCCGACATCAGCAAGAGCATGGTCCTGACCGTGAAGAGTGAGTCTGACCGCAACCTGACCACAACCTGACCACAGCACAGCACATTCAAACGGCACACATGACGAGACCACACACGCACGCACGCACGCACACACACACACACAGGCACGCACGCACACACACACACACACACACAATGTTGAGGCGTGTGTCTGTGTGCCTGTGTGTAAATGTAAGTGTGTGTGTGGGTGTGGGTGTGTGTGTGTGTGTGTGTGTTGTGTGTGTGTGTGTGTGTGTGGTGTGTGTGTGTGTGTATGTGTATGGGAATGTGTGTGTGTGTGTGTGTATATGTGTGTGTGTGTGCGTGTGTGTGTGTGTGTGTGTGTGTGTATATGTGTGTGTGTGTGTGTGTGTG
>NW_027662819.1:0-50000 GCF_963989245.1 Nansenia antarctica
GATGGAGTCAATTTGCCTCACCACCATGCCACTGCATGACAGACACACAGACACACTGCATGACAGACACACAGACACACTGCATGACAGACACACAGACACACTGCATGACAGACACACAGACACACTGCATGACAGACACACAGACACACTGCATGACAGACACACAGACACACAGACACACTGCATGACAGACACACAGACACACTGCATGACAGACACACAGACACACGGCATCCAACATTGCAGAGTGGTTGGGAGGAGGCAGTAACCACCAGGTTTGAAATTCCTCCTAGCAAAATCATCGCCATTGTGCATGACAACGGAGCCAATGTTGTGGCTGCAGCTAACATACTGGAGGAGAAGCATGGGTGGATGTCCGTACGGTGCACTGGCCATACCATGCAACTCGTGATCAATTCTGCATTGAAGCACCCAAGCATTGACAAAGCTTTTGGGGCTGCAAGGTGTCTGGTGGAGCATTTTAAAAGAAGCGAGCTAGCCTGCACTAAGCTAAGAGAGAAACAGCAACAAATGGCCGCACCTGAGCACAGGCTTGTCCAGGACATAAGCACAAGATGGAACAGCACGTTCTACATGATAAGCCGACTGCTTGAGCAAAGGTGGCCTGTCACAGCAACGCTGTCGGACTCATCTGTCACTCAGAGGGGCAAAAGGTACCTGGATTTGAAACCAGAACAGTGGAACCTGCTGGGAGAGCTTTCCACAGCCCTTGAGCCTTTTGAATGCGCCACAGTTTTCATGAGTGGGGAGAAGTACATCACCATCTCTGCAGTACCTCCACTTGTGAAGGGGTTGTTGAAGTCCACCCAGAGTGCAACCATCGAGTCAGCTCCGGTGCAGGCTTTCCAACGCACTGATACAGAGCAGCTCCAACAGCGATGGCAGAGGGAGACTTCTTTCTCAGGCACGGCACCAAACACAGTGATCCTCTCCACTGCCCCGGACCCGAGGTTCAAGAGACTTACGTTTTTAACACCTGAAGAAGTCCTGAATGTGCAAAGCAAAGTCCAAACACTGGCACTCTTAGTGAGAAGGGAGATGATGGATGAGGAGCAGCATGACAGTCTCAGCGACCAAACCCTTGCCCCCTCCACCACCAGTTCTACTACAGCTGCTGAACCTAAAAATGTCTCTTTACTTGACTCACTCCTCGATTCTGAAAACAGCAGTGAAGAAGAGAGTAGAGAGCGGGAAAATGAAGATCTCACCAGCCAAGTGAGGAATGAAGTCCTCGCATACTTTGGAGAGAAATCCCTTGCCAAGGAACAAAGTCCATTACATTGGTGGAAGGCTAACCAGGATAGATATCCCACCTTGGCTATGCTAGCAAAGTCCTACTTATGCATCCCTGGCACCTCAACACCATCTGAGCGGCTTTTCTCCGCAGCAGGCAACATAGCTTCCAAGAAGAGAGCTAGTCTTAGCCAGGAGCATGTGGACATGCTAACCTTTCTGCATTGCAATGCAAAGTTCCTGTAGAAAGAGGAGAGTGGATTAGACAGACTTGAGGTTCAAGTTGTGCAGTTGAGACTGTTGAAATTGTTCGTTGAAAGCACTTTGAAAACCACTGAGACACAAGAACACTTTATTTTTAAACTAGCATTTTCTTGTTCTAGCTAGAGTTCAACTACGTTCAACTACTTCTATTGAAACAATCTAGGTTGTTAAACCTATTTGATGCCTTTTTTATTTATATTTATTATTTTTTATTTATTTCGCACATGTATATGTATTAAAAAAATGTAAAAACAAAAAAACAAAAAAACATTAAAATTGTTTTAAAAAAAAAAATCTGTTCTTTTCATTTTTGTCCGATTAATCGATTAGTCAAAAAAAGAATTGGCAGATTAATCGATAATTAAAATAATCGTTAGTTGCAGCCCTACTTACAGTTTTTAACAGTCTGTCAGTCCGATAGGCTTAGTGGTGTCGGGTTACCCGCGCTGCTTAAGATGAGCAGCTCCTGCTCTCTCCCCAGCTCCGGTGCAAGCGTATGACATTCCCAACGGCCTTGTATCCAACTGTATCCTTACGTTTCATCCAGCTCTTCGCGGTCCGAGTAGGCTAAAACATTTACCGAGACGCAGACAGCGGACGCGACCTGCGGCACAAACACGAACGGACGGAATAATCCACTTCCTGGTTTGTTTGAATCATCCCGCCCTCAGCACTCGGTGAGAGACACCTTATCATTTCGCGTCGTCTGTAGAGAACGGGGATTGGATGATTTACGATTGGATACCGGCAGCGTGTGACGTGTGACAGCGTGTGAAAAAATCGTGGAAGTGACAGTCGGCGGCGGAGACATGGCAGAATTGCCACAGTGTGACCTTGCCCTCCCCAAGGCGACTTCGGTCCGCAGTTTTAATTCGGTTACAGGCACACTGGAGAATACAGGGATTTTTTTAAATAGAAGGAATCAGAATGTGAACTTTAGCGAATTGTATTCAAATTGTGCTTAGAGGGAATTATTTTCACCGGACATTATGTCCGACGAGTTTTCAATTTGTCGGACTTCAACAAATTTTACCGGACAAAGACAGGTAATTACCGGTTAACGGAAACCCTGACGTATACAGAGACTGAGAACGTAAAGAGAGACTGAGGACATCCACAGAGACTGAGGATTTCCACAGAGACTGAGGACGTACACAGAGACTGAGAACGTACACAGAGACTGAGAATGTACACAGAGACTGAGGACGTACACAGAGACTGAGAACGTACACAGAGAATGAGAACGTACAGAGACTGGGAACGTACACAGAGACTGAGAATGTACACAGAGACTGAGAACGTACACAGAAACTGGGAACGTACACAGAGACTGAGAACGTCCACAGAGGCTGAGACAGACCTTTTCAGAAAATATGTTTTTGGTGCTGGTGTAAAGCCAGTGAGAAGGACAGAAAGACTGTGTAAGGTAGGGAGATGAAAGGGATATGGAAAGTTAGATTAACAAGCAGAGGTTGTACATTGTTTCCCTTTTTTAAATGTATCTTTATTGTATTTTATCTTTACCTTTTATTTTAACTGTTTTCCCCTGCTTTTATATTCATTCTATGCTTATATGTTTTTATATTCACTTTATGTTCTAATTCCTGTTGTAAAGCACTTTGAGCTGCATTTCTTGTATGAAAGGTGCTATATAAATAAAGCTTTACTTACTTACTTACACCCACCACCCAACCACGACACCACCACCCTCCACCCAACCACAACACCACCACGACACCACCACCCTCCACCCAACCACGACACCACCATCCAACCACAACACCACCACCCTCCAACCAGCCATGACACCACCACCCTCCACCCAGCCATGACACCACCACCCTCCACCCAGCCTCGACACCACCACCCTCCACCCAGCCATGACACCACCACCCTTCAACCCCAACACCCTCCACCCAGCCTCGACGACACCACCCTCAACCCAGCCATGACACCACCACACTCCACCCAGCAATGACACCACCACCCTCCACCCTGCCACGACTCCACCAATCCTAAATAAAAGGATTTATTGCCTTTGTGAAAAGTATATTTACAGGTGTTAAACAAATATTAGACACCACCACCCTCCACCCAGCTACGAAAACACCACCCTCCACCCAGCCACAACACCACCACCCTCCACCCAGCCACAACAACACCAACACCACCCTCCACCCAGCCCCAACACCACCACCCAACCACGACACCACCACCCTCCACCCAACCACGACACCACCACCATGACACCACAACCCTCCAACCCCAACACCCTCCACCTAGCCATGACACCACCCTCTTACAAGTGTTTACAAATATTATGTACAACAGTCATTTAAGCAATATCACACGAGAGGGAGTGTGTTATACTGAATATCAGCACGGCTGTGATTCGGTCGTAGGTACGAGGCCGCAGGTACCTATGAACAGGGGGACAATGAACAGGGGGAATGAAATACCACAAAAACAACCGGGGATTAACAAAGGGTAGGAGAAGGGAGGGAGAAGGACCATGCGAAGGGTGTCACAAAACAACAAAACACTATTCTTCCCTACACCTCTGACCTACCTATACCACATTCTAACTAACCTACAGAACTACGGGCCGTGACACCGGCTCGCGTCTTACCTAAGGTTTTTAGACAGCGTGATGTAATGTATACCCCAGGGTATCTTACCTAGCCCTTCTCCCGTGGCGAGGAAAAGGGCTGCTGCCGTGACGATGGACGCACAAACAGTGGCGGCAGCTCCCATGTCAGCCCTCATGGCGTCCATCCCCGAGGGCGGTTTCAGAGAGATCCCACCGCTGCCACCAGAGAGCAGAGAGAAAGGGAGAGAGAGGGTGGACAAGGTATGAGTGAGTGCCTGAAAGGTGATGTCTGTTGTGGTGGAGGTGGTGGTAGGGTGTAGATGATGGCGGTGGTGAAGAAGGAGGTGTGTTTTACCTGTCGAAGGTGACACCCTTGCCCACCAGCAGCAGTGGAGTGTGTGCTGTTGGGGCAGCTGTTGTAATGCACCTCCAGGAAGACAGGGGGCTCCTCTGAGCCTTTAGGACACACTTAGGAACGCCCCAGTTTTCTGCTCCTCGATCCACTCCAGAGGCCTGGGAGAGGGGTGTTACAAGTTTGCACACACACACAAAGGTTGGTCAACACACGCACACAAACAGAGACGCACACACTCACACCTTTTATGGACGGTGACTCGGTCAGCGTACAGCGCCAGTTTGTGCTGGGTGGTGTCAGCGAACACGGTCGGAGTGATGTGATTGGCTGGAGCCTCCATGAGGAAGCGGGCCAGGTTCTGTCCTTCAGCACACAGCAGCCCCTTCTGCCACCCCGCAGAGTCCACACTGGGAACATCACACATGGAATACTCTGAGTGAGTGAGTGAAAGTGTGAGTGAAAGTGAGTGAGTGAGTGAAAGTGAGAGTGAGTGAGGGAAAGTGTGAGTGAGTGAGGGAAAGTGTGAGTGAGTGAGTGAAAGTGTGAGTGAGTGAGTGAAAGTGAGTGAGAGTGAGTGAAAGTGAGTGAGTGAGTGAAAGTGAGTGAGTGAACGTGAGTGAGTGAGTGAAAGTGTGAGTGAGTGAACGTGAGTGAGTGAGTGAAAGTGTGAGTGAGTGAGTGAGTGAGTGAGTGAAAGTGAGTGAGTGAGAGAGTGAAAGTGAAAGTGTGAGTGAGAGTGAAAGTGAAAGTGTGAGTGAAAGTGAGTGAGTGAGTGAAAGTGTGAGTGAGTGAGTGTGTGTGTGTCTTCTCTCTCATCCCAACCTACACCTCAGTACAGTGAACACAAAGAATAAAACACTGGACAGAATTGTGTTTTGAGAAAAGCAGGTTCCAGCAGGTGAAAGAGACACTTGGTTAAACACAAGAGCAGCTAACACAAATGGTTATGTACTACGCAGAACTAGGCTTGTAACTGGTAAAATAATGTTTTCTTATCGTGCTGTCAAGCTGTGGAATTGTTTACATGTTTCCATTAGGTGCTTATTTAAAAACATATTCAACAAATGCACTTTTAAAGAACATTGGAAGTAAAGTATGGCTCAGTATGATTATGTAAAGTGGGGGTATAGGTATTTGTCAAGGTACATTAAGCATAGGAAACTGTGTTCCAATATTTGTATTGACAATGTACTGCCATGTTATTTAGGTAGCCCCTCGGCCCCGAGCCTGGTGGAGTGGAGAGGAAAACAACTACCCATACGCCGAAGAAGAATTTAGGTAATCTGAATTGAAGACCACTATTATTATATGTTTATGGTATACTGGAGTGGATGTATTGTAACTAGATTGCAAGGTGGTACGGCATATATGCATTATTACCAATAGGTTGTGTTGTGTGTATTATACCATCAATGTGTGTGAATGTGTCGAATGTGGGTTTTTTCATAATTGTATAATGTATTATGTTTCTGTTATTTGTATTAAATGTTTTTATGCTATGGACTCTTGGAAGAGTAGCCCAATAGGGCTAAAAGAGATCCAAATCAAATCCCTGCATGTGGATGTTCCTCCTGTGTGTGTGTCAGTGTCTCTACCTGCCATGTAGTTCTGTGAGTTTTCCAGACAGGTGGAACCCTGCCGCTGCCTCCTTCACATCCACCCAGCCACGACACCACCCTCCAACCCCACCACCCTCCACCCAGCCATGACCCCAACACCCTCCACCCAGCCACGACACCACCACCCTCCACCCAGCCACGACACCACCACCCTCCACCCAGCCACGACACCACCCTCCAACGCCAACACCCTCCACCCAGCCACGACACCACCCTCCACCCAGCCACGACACCACCCTCCACCCAGCCATGACACCACCCTCCACCCAGCCATGACACCACCACCCTCCACCCAGCCACGACACCACCCTCCAACCCCAACACCCTCCACCCAGCCACGACACCACCACCCTCCACCCAGCCACGACACCACCACCCTCCACCCAGCCACGACACCACCCTCCACCCAGCCATGACACCACCACCCTCCACCCAGCCACGACACCACCCTCCAACGCCAACACCCTCCACCCAGCCACGACACCACCACCCTCCACCCAGCCACGACACCACCCTCCACCCAGCCATGACACCACCCTCCACCCAGCCATGACACCACCACCCTCCACCCAGCCACGACACCACCCTCCAACCCCAACACCCTCCACCCAGCCACGACACCACCACCCTCCACCCAGCCACGACACCACCACCCTCCACCCAGCCACGACACCACCACCCTCCACCCAGCCATGACACCACCACCCTCCACCCAGCCACGACACCACCCTCCAACCCCAACACCCTCCATCCAGCCACGACACCACCACCCTCCACCCAGCCACGACACCACCCTCCACCCAACCATAACACCACCACCCTCCACCCAGCCATGACCCCAACACCCTCCACCCAGCCATGACCCCAACACCCTCCACCCAGCCACGACACCACCCTCCACCCAGCCACGACACCACCCTCCACCCAGCCATGACACCACCACCCTCCACCCAGCCACAACACCACCACCCTCTACCCAGCCACAACACCACCACCCTCCACCCAGCCACGACACCACCACCCTCCACCCAGCCACGACACCACCACCCTCCACCCAGCCATGACACCACCATCACCCTCCAACCCCACCACCCTCCATCAAGCCATGACTCCACCCAACCATGACACCTCCACACTCCACCCAACCATGACACTACCACTCTCCACGACACCACCAATCCTAAATAAAAGGATTTATTGCCTTCGCGAAAAGTATATTTACAAGTGTTCACAAATATTAGACACCACCACCCTCCCCCCAGCCACGAAACCACCACCACAGCCACAACGCCACCACCCTCCACCCATCCACAACACCTCCACCCTCCACCCAGCTACAACATCACCACCCTCCATCCATCCACCCAGCCACAACACCTCCACCCTCCCCCCAGCCACGAAACCACTTCCCTCCACCCTCCATCCATCCATCGACCCTCCACTCAGCTATGACACCACCACCCTCCCCCCAGCCACGAAACCACAACGCCACCACCCTCCATCCAACCACCCTCCACCCAGCCACGACATCAGCACCCTCCACCCAGCCACGACACCACCACCCTCCGCCCAGCCACGACATCACCACCCTCCACCCAGCCACGACATCACCACCCTCCACCCTGCCACAACATCACCAACCTCCACCCTACACCCCAACCACCCAGCCATGACACCAAAACCCTCCATCCAGCCATGACACCACCCTCTTACAAGTGTTTACAAATATTACTGACAACAGTCATATAACATTAACAATGACACAAAAACAACCAGGGATTAACAAAGGGTAGGAGAAGGGAGGGAGAAGGAGAATGCGAACGGTGTCACAAAACAACAAAACACAGCCCTATTCTTCCCTACACCTCTGACCTACCTATACCACATACTAACTAACCTACCCGGAACCTAAACTACCTGCTACAGAACTACGGGCCGTGACACCCGCTCGCGTCTTACCTAATGTTTTTAGACAGCGGTTATCTACGTGATGTAATGTATACCCCAGGGTATCTTACCTAGCCCTTCTCCCGTGGCGAAGAAAAGAGAAAACAGGGGTCCATCAACACACTAAACCCACAGCTATGAACAAAAGAAACAATTTATGGTAACAGATTATAAACAAACTAGTCAAACAAAACACCACCCCTTCCCTCTCTCGCTACACATGACAAAACACACATTAAGTAGGAGATGATCTTCTGGGTTTGGATGACCGGGGATGATAGCTGATTGAACACAGGTGAGGGCTGATGAGATAACGATGATGGACATGACCCAATAACCAACAGGGGAGGAACCACATGCACACCACTTCACCTAGGGGGAGACAGACAGAAGCAAAACAAAAACAGACAGGACATAATACAATACATACAAGTCTATAACACTTACATACATACAGACACCTCCTCCACTTGCATACAGACACTTCCTCCACTTACATACAGTCACCTCCTCCACTTACATACATACACCTCCTCCACTTACATACATACACCTCCTCCACAGACATGCAGACATGCAGACATACATGCATACACCTCCTCCACTTACATACATACACCTCCTCCACTTACATGCATACACCTCCTCCACTTACATGCATACACCTCCTCCACTTACATACATACACCTCCTCCACTTACATACATACAGACACCTCCTCCACTTACATACATACAGACACCTCCTCCACTTACATACAGACAACACCTCCACTTACATACATACACCTCCTCCACTTACATACATACACCTCCTCCACTTACATACAGACACCTCCTCCACTTGCATACATACACACACTCACAGAGAGAGACAGATACACAGACACATACTACAAAATCGAATACTCTGTGTCCAACTGGAGTCCACAAGCTCACCGCTGACGTTGATAGGCAGGTTCAGGGCTGCTGCCGTGACGATGGACGCACAAACAGTGGCGGCAGCTCCCATGTCAGCCCTCATGGCGTCCATCCCCGAGGGCGGCTTCAGAGAGATCCCACCGCTGCCACCAGAGAGCAGAGAGAAAGGGAGAGACGGTGGACAAGGTATGAGTGAGCAGTGATGTGAATAACGGCGTTAGAATAAACGGCGTTACTAACGACGTTACTTTTTTCAGTAACGGGTAATCTAAATGATTACTATTTCCATCGTTATAACGCCGTTACCGTTACCGGTAATTCAATGCGGCGCGTTACTAGTTACTTTACTGAAGCTTCTCATTGTCATCCGACCTCAGTCACAGCTGCAACGGTGTTTTTGATTGCTGGCGAGGGGAGGGGCGAGACAACCGCTTAAGTGATCATGATTGGGTATGGTAGAGCCAACCATAGTTCAGTGTTGTGCGGATGTTTCTACACACAAACCACACGCGCGCACAGCACCACACACACACTCAAACTATCAGAGAGCAATGGCGAGTCCCGAGTGTTCTGAGGTGAACGTGGCGTTTTCACGGTGGAAATACAGGCACTATTTCAACTTCATTGAGGTAAAATGTAAAAACGTACATGTGATGTGTACTTTATGTCCCGGAGCTAAACGTTTGTCCACGTCCGTTGTAAGCAACTCTAACCTGATGAAGCATCTCTCAACGGCACACGCTTCTACAAAACTAGTGGCTAAAACCGTTGATGATGATAGCAGGCCAGGTGTGGCAAACGTGAGCTCCGCTAACAAAGAAGGACACGGAGCCACGCCGTCCAAGCAGCTAAAGCTGGATTTTTCTGCGTCAGCTCCACAAAAACTTGTGACACAGACTGAACTGAACGGAATGATAGGCAGGTATGTTGTTGAGAACATGCTTCCGTTATCAACAGTTGATTCTGACTCCTTCAGAGCCCTAATTGCCAAAATACCGGCGAGAGGAGGGGCCGGTCCGCCATGCAGAAAGACGTTTTCTAAATATATAGACGCCGAGTACGCCAAAATGAATGCCGAGCTCCAAAATAAATTTGAAGAGTTAGAAATTTGAAGAGTATAGAGTGTCTCTACAACTGCAGACATTTGGACTGCACATAATAAAAGCTATCTTGGCGTGACCGCGCATTGGATTCATCCACATAGCATGGAACGAAGGAAAGCAGCCCTGGCATGCAGACGATTCAAGGGCCGTCATACTCACGACAGTATTGCAACTGAACTTGACTACATTCACTCATCCTATGGCATATCCCACAAAATAACATCAACTGTCACGGATAATGGCTCTAATTTCGTCAAGGCCTTCAAAATGTACCAGCCAGCCAAGGAGGATGACTCTGGGGAGGATGAGGATGAGGTGACTTTTATGAACATTAATGATGTCTTGCAAAACAGTGTTGGTGATGATGCTGTGATTACTTTGCCGCCACATCAGAGATGTGCATCGCACACATTAAACCTGGTTTCATGTACTGATGTTGACAAGTGGCTACTGTCAAGACCAGAAGCAAAAGCAATATACAGAAGTGCTACGACAAAATGCACAGGCTTATGGAACAAGGCTAGCCGTTCAACGGTGGCCGCAGAGACCGTGGATGATGTCATCGCAAGGAAGCTGCTAGTCCCTTGCACTACAAGATGGAACTCGTTCTATGATGCCCTTGTTCGAATCTGTGAGATCCCTATAGTCGAGCTGAACACCATCTCCTCCAAGTTCGGGTTGAAAGCCATCACTGAACGAGAGCATCAGTTCATCAGGGAGTACTGTAGTGTAATGAAGCCACTAACAGTGGCCTTAGACATTCTTCAGGGAGAAGACCACTGTTTCCATGGCACACTCCTACCCACGCTCGAGACACTGATGTTCAAGACCCTGGAACTGAAGAGTGGCCTGCAAATCCTTGTTGACCTCCCAGAGGCAGTTGTCAAGGTAAGAACTAGTATTTATCTTTAAATACATTAAATGCATCCATACATTATGAAAAGTTTTTAAATATGGTTAATGTGTAATGCTATTAGTGTGTGTGTGTGTGTGTTTGTTTGTGTGTGTGTGTGTAAGACAGTCAGTATAATATGCTCTTTGCATTATGTATCATTTCAGGCAATCAAAACAAGATTTGCAGAGGTGCTGGAAAGCGACAATGCTGTCTTGGCTGCTGTGACTCTGCCCAGGTTTAAACTACGTTGGCTGCGGACACAGGACAGGAAGGATAAGGCCAAGGCAAGTCTGCTGGCAGAGTGCCGGAAAAGTGTCCAAGACGAAGACCAGCAAACAGGTACTACCAGCACACCAACACTCACTGACTCAGCCATAGAGGAGTTATTTTCCTTTGAGGATGAGGATGACCCCTCTGCTACTGCTGAAAGTGAAGTTATGGATTATCTCAAATCAGGAGGACAAGGGATGGACACTCTTAATGGATTTCCACGGATAAAGAAAATTTCACTCAAATACAATGCAGCCACTCCATCCAGCGCCCCCGTAGAGAGACTGTTTAGCCTGGGGAAGCTCGTCTTCACTCCAAAGAGGAACAGGCTCTCTGACCAGAAGTTTGAAAAGCTTCTGCTTTTAAGATACAATCACTGGTTTAATGGCTGGGATGGTTAGATGACTGGGTTGGCTGGATGAATGAATGCATGCATGGATGGATGAGTGTTAGGAAGGAGTGTATGGATGGATTTCAGTACTACTTTAAAAGCACTTCATATTGTTTAACTGTTTACTTTTGTTGTGTTGAAAATACTTGAAGTTAGTCTGTCTACCAGTTGAAGTTGTGTGACAGTTTGATTTATTTAATTTACACAACAAAGATTTAAAAGCACTTCATATTGTTAAATGTTTACTTTTGTAATGAAGAAAATACTTGAAGTACAGTATGTACTGTATACCAGTTGTGGTCTGTTGAAGTGCAATAAATATGAAAAGTTCCCTGCAAATCCAAATTATTTTCTTCCTGATAGGGACACTTTGGTCCCCTAGATGGCACATTTATCTTCTAATCTGGCAGTGGGTAAGCTTTTCCTTGTCACATTTGGCTGACTGACACCACGGCTAGCCCACTGCACCGTGGTAAAAAGTAACGCACTAGTTACTTTCCCTAGTAACTAGTTACTTTTATAATGAAGTAATTCAGTTACTAACTCAGTTATTTTTTGGGATAAGTAACTAGTAACTATAACTAATTACTTTTTTAAAGTAACGTGCCCAACACTGTGAGTGAGTGCCTGAAAGGTGATGTCTATCTGTTGTGGTGGAGGTGGTGGTAGGGTGAAGATGATGGCGGTGGTGAAGAAGGAGGTGTGTGTGTTTTACCTGTCGAAGGTGACACCCTTGCCCACCAGCAGCAGTGGAGCGTTTGCTGTTGGGGCAACTGTTGTAATGCACCTCCAGGAAGACAGGGGGCTCCTCTGAGCCTTTAGGACACACTTAGGAACACCCCCGTTTTCAGCTCCTCGATCCACTCCAGAGGCCTGGGAGAGGGGCGTTACAAGTTTGCACACACACACAAAGGTTGGTCAACACACACGCACACAAACAGAGACGCACACACTCACACCTTTTATGGACGGTGACTCGGTCAGCGTACAGCGCCAGTTTGTGCTGGGTGGTGTCAGCGAACACGGTCGGAGTGATGTGATTGGCTGGAGCCTCCATGAGGAAGCGGGCCAGGTTCTGTCCTTCAGCACACAGCAGCCCCTTCTGCCACCCCGCAGAGTCCACACTGGGAACATCACACATGGAATACTCTGAGTGAGTGAGTGAGTGAAAGTGAGTGAGTGAGTGTGTCTTCTCTCTCATCCCAACACATGCCTCAGTACAGTGAACACAAAGAATAAAACACTGGACAGAATTGTGTTTTGAGAACAGCAGGTTCCAGCAGGTGAAAGAGACACTTGGTTAAACACAAGAGCAGCTAACACAAATGGTTATGTACTACGCAGAACTAGGCTTGTAACTGGTAAAATAATGTTTTCTTATCGTGCTGTCAAGCTGTGGAATGCTTTACCTGTTTCCATTAGGTGCTTATTAAAAACAATATTAAACAAATGCACTTTTAAAGAACATTGGAAGTAAAGTATGGCTTAGTATGATTATGTAAAGTGGGGGTATAGGTATTTGTCAAGGTACATTAAGCATAGGAAATTGTGTTCTAATATTTGTATTGACAATGTACTGCCATGTTATTTAGGTAGCCCCTCGGCCCCGAGCCTGGTGGAGTGGAGAGGAACACAACTACCCATACGCCGAAGAAGAATTTAGGTAATCTGAATTGAAGACCACTATTATTATATGTTTATGGTATACTGGAGTGGATGTATTGTAACTAGATTGCAAGGTGGTACGGCATATATGCATTATTACCAATAGGTTGTGTTGTGTGTATTATACCATCAATGTGTGTGAATGTGTCGAATGTGTTTTTTTTCATAATTGTATAATGTATTATGTTTCTGTTATTTGTATTAAATGTTTTTATGCTATGGACTCTTGGAAGAGTAACCCAATAGGGCTAAAAGAGATCCAAATCAAATCACTGCATGTGGATGTTCCTCCTGTGTGTGTGTGTGTGTCAGTGTCTCTACCTGCCATGTAGTTGTGTGGTCACTGGTCTTGTTCTTGGTCTTGAGGTCGTCGTACTCAAACAGCTCCAGAACAGCGCCCTCTGCTGCCGACTGGGCGTCACCACAGCCGTCCACTTCCACATGGCTCACCTCATGGGCCTGTTGCAGCCTGCAGCCCGCTGGAGACAAACACACACACGTCTTCCACTGATTTGACAGAGTAAACACAGGATCAATCTGGGAATCTGAATGGTTCAGCTGTTGTCCATTACCTCATGGACACCGTAGAACTCTGTTTTTACCCTTCTTCAGAGACGGGCCAGATCTGACAAGGATACAAAGTAGACAGTTGTTAGAAGTCAAAACCCATCACATGATCGCCATATAGAAGGTTTTATAACAACTCCCCCTCCTACTTATGGGAAACGGTTGTGTTATCACAAAAAAAAGGTATAAACAGAACAACCACAAAGGGTCTTCAAGTACAGTATGTACGATATACAAAAAAGGCAAGACAGACCCCGTAACTTCAATGTAAATAATATATGTATTAAACCATCTTTAGGGTTTCAAGCACACACAATAAAGAACAAATGAAATACCAAGGAATAATACATTCACTTCACTCGTTCAATAATAATAATAATAAACAGAATTTCTCAAGAATTATAAAGTCGGTGCTTCAAAATGAATACAGGAGTTTAGGATGTTTCTTATTTCCACAGTCAATTCATTAAACAAAACAAAGGTCCCAAACAAAGTCCCAAGTTTTAAATGATTCGTTCAAGTCCGTTCCTTGAATCCCCCGAGGCAAAAAAGTCTAATCCCCAATAGTCAGTTCCACCGCTGGACTGGCCATACAATCTTTCTGCCCGCTGGCAGATGGGCCGCGCTAGTTTTGGGCCGGTCGGGCCGCCTTGGCCCCCCCCCCCCCCAAAAAAAAATTATAATAATTTGCGCAGCCCAAAATAGCGCGGCATCAACTAGCGCTGAATCAAGCGGCGGCCCCCGTTTATACTAACACATGGGCTGGCCCAATCACACACCTGCTGTCCATCGGCCCCCTCCCCCACTCTGATCCCTCGGCCGACAACCCAAGTACAGTGTCATGTCCGTAGATAAGATAGTGAAAGGGGGTGCCCAGAAAACTAGGGAGAAAAAAAGTAAGAAGCTAGCAGAGGATGCCTCAAAATGTCAGAAACTGACAGATATGTTCTCTGCATCGACTGTGGGGGCTAGGCCTACTACAGCTGCGGCTGCCACAGCAAAATCTTTACCGCTAACTAACGTTAGCAGTAGCACTGATGTGCCGTTAGCAATTGAGGAGGAGACAGAGGACACAGCTAGAGAGGTAAGCAATGTTGTTACTTGGTTTTACAAAAGCAAAGTTATGTTAGTCGCTTGCATTGGCCAGATTAAGGGAGCAGCAGCAGAGAATGTCTTATGACTTATGCTAACCCGTACAGGCAGCATGATTGCATTGCGCTTCACCAGGACTTGGCTGGAATTCATGCACACACACAGTGATCTCTCTCGTGGTGTAACGTTAGTGCAGCTTGGCTGTGGACTCTATAGCTAACGTTAGATGGGGGTGTTCTGCATTTTGTGACTTTCTATTTTGTTGCTAGCTAGCAAGTTGAGGTATCACTGTCACTGACATAAATGCAATACCAACAATGGGTGTTAATAATACTTTTTATTTGAAAATAAAAATATTTTAAAAAAAATCTACACTAGCCTAGTTCAGAACTAATGAATGCTTTTTATTGCATGGAGAAATAAAACTCATGCAGTCTGCAACCCAATAATGTTGTCTTGCAACCTTCCATTTGAAATGACTGGGCTTCTGGTGTAACATAATGCAATCATGCAGCCTGTGTGTACATGTAAATGAGAACTTTGCTGATTTTGACAACCAGTTAGTTTACTTCTCTGTCCATGTCTTGTTGAACCAGGTTGAGCTGCTGCTGCCCTCCCCAGAAAAGCAGAGTGTCAGGGAAAGAGAGGAAAAGGAGAGAGAAAAAGATGAAACAGAGGAAACAGAGTGCCACGTTCAGGACTTCAATTACTTTGCCTGTCCTGAGCCTTCCATGCTAGATCACTTTTTAGATTAGGTCGATAGATTTTTAGATTATTAGTCTTTCAGACTGCCAGCATGTTGATCGGTGGTGTCGGACCGATTGTGTTGGGCCGGTCTGAGCCACATGGCAGGGCCTCATTTTTGTCCCAGTCCAGCCCTGTCCCCGACACAATGCCTGAGCTGCGCACCCAAGTTGCTCGCACGCCGTCTATGTTTGGCAGCACATACGTGTGTGAACTACTGTTTTCGTTGATGAAACTAAACAAAACATCACATAGGAGTCGTCTTAGTGATGAACACCTGAACTCAATCCTGAGGATTTCCTCAGCTCAGAGCCTGACCCCAAACATTAATGAACTTGTACTCAAGATGAGACACCAAGTATCGGGCTCAGCCTCAGACAAGTGAGCAGAAAGGACTTGGACTTGATATTTCTTTGAAGGGAATTAAAAAAAAAATCTCCAGTTGAATGGACCCAGGGACATGTTGCCTAAGAAATTAATGCAACTGTTTTGCACTTTTGCAAGTTTGCACTAACTTTTCTAATTTTATTATAGAAGACAGTCATGGGTGAGGATCGGAGCAGCACACTGATTTGTTTTTAATGCATGCTGTTTCATTTTTGCATTTATCTTGCCATTGAGCTTTGAATGAAAATTACATTTAGCTGTTTACCTGTTAAAAAAAAACAAAAAAAAAACGTTTTCAATGTATTACTGAAAGAGCCTTGAGAAAATATTGCAACTGATTTTATTTATGTTTTACTTAATTTAATGTAATGATTAATGTTAAGTGCAATATAGGCTGTGTTATTGGTATTGGTTCAATATGTGCAATAATTGCGAGTTTTAATAAACATTGAACCAGCCCGGCCCTCCACTTGTACCATTTTTTTATTTTGGCCCCCCTGTGTATTTGACTTTGACATGACTGGACTAGAGGCAGTCTCAGGGACGCTCCGGCGCTCTCAGGGCGAATTTACGAATGCAGCCCTAGTCTCTCATCCACTCCACGAGAGCCGTATTCTGGCGCCAATTTTCAAAGTAAAATTCTGAATTCGATTCGATACTTGTATCAATATAACTCAAGTCGTTCAAGGATGAAGCAGACAAGGCCGAATCAATAAGACGTGCTGTGTCAAGGTATGGGAAGCAGGCCAGCACCTTTAAAGCATTTGCCACTGCTAAAAATCACGCAACTGAAGCAAGCTTTCGCATTGCGCATTGCGAAACGTGGAAAGCCATTCACTGATGGAGAATATATTAAGGAGGCTTTCCTCTGTAGCTCAGATGTTTTGTTTGAAGGCTTATCAAACAAAGACACAATAAAATCAAGAATAAAAGACATCCCAGTGTCAGCCAGAAGTGTGGAACGAAGAATAGGAGAAATGGCAGAAAACGTGAAAGCGCAGCAGACCGCTGGTTTGAAAGATGCGACGGTGTTTAGCCTCGCACTTGACGAGAGCGTAGATGTGAATGACATGCCACGTCTGGCTGTCATAGCAAGATACTGTGGTTCTGCTGTAAGGGAGGAGCTCTGCTGCCTAAAACCAATGGCAGAAACAACAAAAGGTGAGGACATCGCTAAAGTTCTTATCGAGCATTTTGTGGAGCGAGGGATTGATATTAGCAGGATTTTTGCAGTGACAACAGATGGTGCCCCTGCCATGGTCGGGAAACAGAGGGGAGCGGTTGCATTAATTGTGTGCAACTTAAAGTGACCAAGTACCACCCCCAGATAATGGAGTTGAGCAAAGGAAAACAGGGCCAGGGATCACGACATTGATTGTTAGGACTGTTTACATGGCTTTGCATACATAGCTCTTTGCAACCCAAAACAAATATATGTTTGTTGTGGTTGGAATAAAAGAATAAAATGTAAGTAACAACCAAATAATTATATAAATATAAATTATAATTCATACAAGTAAGACCCTTGTATAATCACCCTCCAGTTAGGCCTACTTATTAAAATGATAACCATAGGGAGCGCAGTTAGCAACTTTGGTAGAAATTGAGCGCTCCAATTTGCTTAAAGTTGTGCTACGCATCACAACGTTTAGTTGTCTTAGATGTTATGTTGGTAATTTTGTTCAAGTTTCAGTTAGTTACATTTTTTGGTTTATTTAGCATACATGGCTTTGCATACATAGCTCTTTGCTGAAAATTGTTGTTCATGTTGTGGAATAAAATTGCAGATCTGTTGGTCTGTTTGGTTTGGTTTGATGTCGAGTCATAATTAATGTTGATATTGTGGTTGGCACACTGACTAACAAGAACATTTAAAAATGGCACTTCATATCAAAAAGGTTGCCTACCCCTGATCTATGGGCTCAGAGGACACAGCGCTAAACGATGCCCTGTCACGTGACAGAACCAGCAGAGCGAGGCTGCGCATGCGCTTCAGATTGTAAACAAAGCAACGTCACTTCCTGTCATTTCATATCACGTCAGTCGGCGCTCTGAGAAGGGTTCAGCTGCATCCTACGTTTGGCATCACCCGGACGCGAATTTGTGAAACCTAGGATGGTAGGGGAAGGCAGGGCAATACCGCTACCTGATTGGTTGGCGAAGCACTCGTGAAGAGCCCCCTCATTGGCTGGCGAGTCTACCATCTAATTAGCCAGACTCCTTGCTATAAGCTAGCAATATTGGGCTAACGTAAACGTTATAATGCTAACGTGTGTCTCATGTAAGAGCGCCAAATAAATCTTCCTCTTTCCGGAATGTTAACCGATGCGAGCAGTCGTGTGTACGTTATCCTTTCTATCTATATAATATATATACAGGGCTGCCAAGTTTCACCAAAAGTTTGGAGTGAGATATTTTGGCGGTGGAGCAACCCAAAACTGTGCACGTTTTGGCAGCGGCGGCCCCTCTCTCCCACCCAATTATTTGTGCTAGTTTCCTGCAATTTTACATGTTGTTCATAATAAACCAGCACAAGAAATGAAAATAATAAATAATAACATTTTATAAAACAAGAAAAAAATTCAGACAATATATCATATTTATGAAATCTTAATAAACAAATACAGTAGCCTACAGACTCTAAAAGAAAAATTGGCCCCATCAACAGGACTCAGCCCCTTGGTCAGCAGCAGAAAGACCCGTGGTCATCATCTTATATACAGTGCATTGCTCATAGATGGCTATCATGTTATACAGTACATACCAGGGTTTTTCCTGGGTCAGAATGCGCGCCCACATTTTTTTAGAGGGACCCCCAATTGTTGTATTTGTATTGTAAATTGTAATTATTATATTTATTTGTATTTTAAATAATTAGAGTTAGTAGATTTGTGACAGCCCCCCAGTGTGTCTGAATTGGAGTCCTAGTATACTGTACTTCCAAATGGTTTAGCATGGGGGGGTCAGGTTCAGTACTAGATTTGGGCCGAGGTCCAATAGTGTCCTACCTACAAAAGGTTTTGTACATATAATGATTTTGTTCATATAATAATGTTGTACACATAATAATTTTGTTCCTATTTATAATATTTCCTGCAATTTCCTGTAAATGTCTTTATCAATTAGTAATCCACATTATGATTATGTATTTGTGTATGTTGTTTTTTAAATAATAAAATGCTGAGACAATACTATGACATTCATTGTGTTCTTCATATTTCCAAGACATCTTAAGACCCATGTCAAACTCTCATGCAGTACCACATAACGACACCTGGGGTCGCACGTCAAACTCTCATGCAGTACCACATAACGACACCTGGGGTCGCTTGACACAGGAGGAAGCGGGGAACATAGGACCCGGGGAAGATAGGACCCTTTTTCGGAAGCGGGGAACATAGGACCCGGGGAACAAAGGACCCTTTTTCGGAAGCGGGGAACATAGAACCCTTTTTCGGAAGCGGGGAACCGGGGAACATAGGACCCGGGGAACATAGGACCCGGGGAATATAGGTACTCTCCCATCACGGATGAGCGGTGGTATTTTCACCATACTGGGAATTAACATGGTGAAATGTTGCCAGTATGCCACTTGAAATGCATGAACCCTAACCCAAGTTTATTTGTGTCTTACACACATGTTCACCTAGTATTTGACTGCTTGTAGCCAAGTCACGAATGATCCCAGTATTGTAGCTTCAGACGGACAAGTTGGTTGTAGTGCTTGCCCACGATATGTTATAGCAAGGCCACATCCTGCATGTTGTAATTATGTTACGATATTTCTGTCGAACTTCGTAAGTGAAGGTAAGCAACGTAGGGTGCGTTCGTAAAATCGCTCTGAGAGCGCCGGAGCGCACACTGGGTGCAACGTCATAAAGGGACCAGGTAATTTGATTGGACAAGAGGCATTCCATGAGTGCTGATCAGATTTCCAGGGCGAATTTACAAACGCAGCTAGCGAACAGAAGACAAAAAAAATTGTCCGATCAGATATATAAACGGGTTATTTTGGTAAACTGGACACATTTCGGGAATATATGTAGTTACTTTCTCGCCTGAAAACATATTAAAACTTCATAAAATGACATGTTAACACTTGTAAAGCCAAAATAACATCTTTTAGCTAATGGAGGTTTAAAATGGAGGTTTAAATTCGCCGCTCCCGGCGAAATGCATTCTGGGAGGCAGTATGCATACTGTGTAAACCAGGGGTCCCCAAACTTTTTTCTGTGAGGGCCACATCATTTTTCCTTTCTGTGATGGGGGGCCTGGGTTGGTCTCTAACATACAATAATATGGAACGGAGTGGAATGGAGGCGGTTGCGCAAAGCAATTGTGCGCAGGAGACCACTGGTGGATGCAAACAAAGTCTAAACAGTTGAATTTGGATGGAATTTATACCTATAGTGATATGTCAATGAAATATAATCAGTTTTACAGTCTGATACTTGAGGGAGGACCCTCATCATACACGGGGGGACCCATGAAGCAGGGCTGTCTGGGGGTCCTTAAACGAGCATCAAACACTTAATTTCTTGCATTCTGGTGAATTTAGATGCAATTTGTGCCCTTTCTGCATCAATTTATGGTGGAAATGTATTTCCAATTATTTGCGAAACAGCGCCCCCGCCACCACGTCGGTGCAATGCCGCAATTGCAGTTAGAAATTACACGTTGTTCAAAGGGCCGGTCCAAGTGTGGGGGTGGGCCGTGTTCGGCCCGCGGGCCGTAGTTTGGGGACCCCTGGTGTAAACGGTCGGCTGGTTTTCGCATACTTATTATGAATTTAGTATGCAGTATGCAGTATATACTCACTGAGTATGCTAGTATGCAGTATGCAGTATATACTCACTGAGTATGCTAGTATGCAGTATGCAGTATATACTCACTGAGTATGCTAGTAGGCAGTATGCAGTAGATACTCACTGAGTATGCTAGTATGCAGTATGCAGTATATACTCACTGAGTATGCTAGTATGCAGTATGCAGTAGATACTCACTGAGTATGCTAGTAGGCAGTATGCAGTAGATACTCACTGAGTATGCTAGTAGGCAGTATGCTAGTATACCATTCCGAACACAGAGGAATATCAATCTTTTAATTGATTATAGTGTGTACCTGTGTTGCTGCGAGGGCAGGAATAAGATCATTTGAATAGGAGAGTAGAGTATCATTGTATAGGGCTTATTCCACTGACGTCCTCACGCCCACCGGCGGACATGTTGTTGACATAGTAAGCATTCCACTGCAGGCGGCACTTTGACTAGTGACAGCCAGGAGCACGAGAGGACGTTAGCCTTACCGCTTTTCCTGCCACAGTGATGCTGTGTAATACACCTCCACCCCCACCCCCACCTCCACCCCCACCCCCACCTCCTCCACCCCCACCTCCACCTCCACCTCCACCTCCTCCACCTCCACCTCCTCCACCTCCACCCCCACCCCCACCTCCACCTCCACCTCCACCTCCACGTCCACCTCCACCTCCTCCACCTCCACCTCCACCCCCACCTCCACCTCCACCCAGAATAGACCAGCCTCTAGCTCCACCTCCTCCTCCACCTCCTCCACCTCCACCTCCTTTTATACTTTATTGCAGGGTTGTACATTACATTTCAAGTTCATTTCATACACTTTACAAGTTGTCTTCACTTGTCTAAGTTCATCCTGCATCTTTTTCTTTTTATTTTTTAAAGAGAACAAAAAATAAAAAAATAAAGAATAAAGAATAGAGAGAAAATACAGAAAAAGAAGAGAGAAATTATAGGGGTAGAGATAGAAAAGTAAGAGATAAAAGGAGGGTGGTGGGAGGGGTGGGATCGGGGAGGGGGGTTTCTTCCTACTCATTCATTCGGTCCATTTACTCCAGTTCATAGTGAATTTCTCTTCACGGTTTCCCACTTTATAAGTAATTCTTTCCATTTCTTTTATCTCTTCAACTGTTTTTTTCCAATTATTAACAGATGGTGGGTTTAAGTCCAACCATTTACGTGTAATTTGCTTTAAAGCCGCAATACGTAGTATGGTGTACAAATATTTATCTCCCTCTCTGTATATATCTAATGGAATAAGACCGAGTATAATATTGACTGGATGTATAGGATTTTGTAAGTTAAATGTATTTTTTTATTTTTACTTGAACTGCCTCCCAAAACCTTTTCAATTTAGGGCATGTATTAAAAATGTGTGTGTGATTGGCTTCTCGTTCCGTACATTTCCTCCAGCATTCTGCATTGCCTGTTGGCCTATATTTTGACAACATTTTCGGTGTTAGGAAGATCTTCATATTTATTTTCCAAGCAAATTCTTTCCAGAATTTTGATTGTGTTGTCTTAAATATTCTTTTGCATGCTTCTTTCCAATCTTCATCCGTAATTGTTATTGCTAATTCATTTTTCCCATTTTTCTTTAGTGTTATCTTCTTGTATCTTGATTTCTTGCATGATTTTGTAAAGTTTTGAGATTTTTGTCTTTTCGCTGTTTCTATTTTTGATCAGATATTCCATCAGTATATGTGATCTTTGTTCCTGTCTCCTCTGCTGTGTTATAAGGTAGCTTCTAATTTGTAAGTACTTAAAGAAATGGCTATTACTTATATTAAATGTATTAACTAAGGTTTCAAATGAGTCTATCATGTCATTTGTAACCATCTGTGAGTACACCTGTAGTCCCTTCCTAGCCCATTCTTTTTTGTCTGTTTTATTAGGTAAAAAGTCTGGATCACTGGCTATCTCTCTCAAATAAATACATTTGTCATCACATTTATACATTTTACGAATAGTTTTCCAATTTATGAGGGTATTTTCTATGCATCTGTTATTCTATATTTTTGAATATCCTTTAGACTCAGAAAAGGTAGTGTTCCTATTGATATTGATATTACTTGTTTTTCTATGTCTTTCCATTTGGTTTGAACCGAGTTATTCATCCATTTCATTATTGTATCTATTTGAGTTGCATGGAAATAGGACTTTAGATCAGGGAAATTGACTTCCTGTTTTGACTTCCTGTTTTGAGGTGAAGATAGAAGAGTGTGTTAAAGACAGCCTCTTCTCCCTCTCTCTCTGTCAGTGTTGATTGTACAACAGCCCCATAGGAAGTGACAGGATGTCACATGTCACTTGTGACATTCAGGGTTAGGGTTAGTCCATTGTGTGGTTGAGCATCAGAGTGGTTCCTCACTCAGAGAAGACTTGAAAAAAACCTGACAGACAGAGTGTTGTCAAAGTCAAGTCAAAAGTCAAGAGTCACTTTATTGTCCCATCACTGGGAAATTTGTATTGGGCAACAAAGAGCAACAGACAATACAGAATATTAGCACACAAACAGAAGGCGGCCCTGATTAAAACAAGAGTGGAAATAAAATGATAGGGAAGATAAGTTACATTCATCTGGTGCAGTTTAAAAGTTTAACAGAAACGGGAATAAAATAATTTTTAAATCTATTTAATCTAGTGCGGGGGACTCTGAACCTCCTCCCAGAGGGCAGCAGTTCATACTCTGCATGTAGGACATGGGAGGGATTCATGAGAATTCTACTAGCCTGTCTGAGAGTAGCCTGTTCAAAAATAGACTGCAGGGATGAGTGGTCTTTCACCCCTATGATCTTCCATGCAGTCTGTATCAGTCGGACCAGTTTGGACCTTAGTTTTACAGATAGGTTACCAAACCAAGATGTAATGCCGTATCTGATGAGACTCTCTAAGACAGACTGGTAGAAGAGTAGCATACATTTTTGGTCAACACCATGAACTCTAAGGCGGCGTAGGAAGTGTAGTCGTTGTTGTAATCTACTACAAAGGCTGTCTACATGAGTGCTCCAGGTGAGTGAGTTATCAATGAAAACCCCGAGATACTTGTAAGAGGCGACCTGAGAGATGGATTGTTTGTGGATGACCACAGGCCTGTGGTCCCCAACACCTCTGGGGTCGAACACCATCTCCTGAGTTTTCTTAACATTTAAAACCAGGCAGTTAACATCACACCATTTAACAAACCTCTGGATTTCAGAATAATAGTCAGTTAGGTCACTGTCCTTTTTAATTAAAGCAAGGATGGCAGTGTCATCCGAAAATGTTATGATGCGATTGCTAGGGTAGGTGCTTCTGCACTCGTTTGTGTATAAAGTAAAGAGCACAGGGGAACTGACTACACCCTGTGGAGCACCAGTGCTTATGGTTCTGGGTTCCGAAAGAGTGCCATTAACACTGACCCGCTGAGTGCGGTTAGTTAAAAAGGAGTGATACAATTTTATAATGAGGGGGGGGACATTAAGCCCATTTAACTTCTCAATTAAAAGGTGCGGCTGTATCGTGTAAAAAGCAGAACTGAAATCAACAAATAGGAGTCGGAAATAGGAGGTAGGGTCCTCTAAGTGCTTAGATATGAAGTGCACCATGGCTGAGGTTGCATCATCTGTGCCTGTATTACATCTATACGCAAACTGAAAAGGATCCAGAGAGCAACTGACTGCATTTTTCACTTTACATATAATGAATTTTTCAAAACATTTCATTACAACAGAAGTCAAAGCGACTGGTCGCAGGTCATTATTTTCCTTGCAGCTAGCCTTCTTAGGAACAGGAATAATGATAGCGTCTTTCCAGATGGACGGAACAGTGTGAGAGTCCAGAGACTTCTGGCAGATAGGACACCAGGCCTCAGCCAGCTCCTCACTGCAGGACTTTAGCATGAGCCCAGAGATGCCATCCGGTCCAGAGGACTTTCTAGGGCGGGTGTTAGCGAACAGTCTCTGTACCTCGCGCTGCTCAATGGTGATACTCGCTTCCAACTCAGGCAGCGCCTGAAGAGCCACTGTTTGCTCCATCGAGAAGTCGGCAGTCTCAAACCTGGCATAAAAATTGTTAAGTTCATTGGCTTTTTCGCCCTCGTTTAGGACACTAAGGCACCTTTTAGCTGGGGCCATGTTAGTCATATATTTCATGGAGTCCCATAGTTTTTTTGTGTTCATAGAAGAGCAGTGGGATTCAAATGTCTCTTTCTGTTTCCTCTTGGCCCCCCTTAATTTGTGATTCAGTTCTTTTTGGATGTTCCTCATGGCCAAAAGATCCTTATTCCTGAATGCAATTCTCTTCTGAACTATGCACTTTTTGATTTCCTTCGTGATATGGGATTTGTTGTTAGGGTACACAGTTATAGATTTCAGGGGTAACACGTTATCTCTGCAAAACTTTATATAATCTGTAATAGTGTCAGTAGCCTCTTCAAGGTCCAGACCATGAAAGAGGTCCCAGTCGGTACAGGAAAAGCAGCCTTTTAGGGTTTCAATGCCATCATCATTCCAGACATGAACTGTTTTAACTTGGGGTTTGCTACTTTTAAGCAGAGATTTATACGTGGGAATTAGCTGGACAACATTGTGGTCGGAGTTACCTAACGGGGGTTTAGCCCTGGCAGTGTAGGCGTCCTTAACATTGCCATAACATTTATCAAGGATTCGTTCACCTCGCGTGTTACACTTAACATACTGCGTGAATCCAGGCAGCGCAGACTCAAGCTTACAGTGATTAAAGTCGCCGGCAATAAAACAAGGTGCTTCAGGAGTGCGTTTCAATTGTCTGTGCACACAGTCTGCTATCGCGCTGGCTGCTCTAGCAGCATTACCACTCGGTGGAATGTAAACTGTACATAGTACAATATTCCCGAACTCTCGAGGAAGATAAAAGGTGTGTGTTTCTCTCTGGGAAGGACGTCCATTTGAACTTTGATGAGTTGATGAGAGTACATCCACTCATTTCATCTATCGGATGAATCTGTAAATGTGAGTTTTAATGCAGGTAACTTCTTTGGTCGAGCTAATGCGTTTACTTCCAACTTGTTTCCTTGCTTTACACAGAAACACACGCGACAGTTATCAATATCAAAATGATGGACAGTGTTGTACAGTCTACTGCTAGCTGGAGTTTAACATAGTATAACCATCCAAGACCATCTAGTAAGACTTGACCACTTCCTGATACCTCCACCGCCAACCCCACCACCTCCACCTCCACCCCCACCGCCACCCCCACCACCTCCACCTCCACCTCCACCCCCACCGCCACCCCCACCACCTCCACCTCCAACCCCACCTCCACCTCCACCTCCAACCCCACCTCCACCTCCACCCCAACCCCACCACCTCCACCTCCACCCCCACCCCCAACCCCACCACCTCCACCCCCACCTCCACCTCCACCCCAACCCCACCACCTCCACCTCCACCCCCACTACCTCCACCCCCACCCCCAACCCCACCACCTCCACCTCCACCCCCAACCCCACCACCTCCACCTCCAACCCCAACACCTAGACGTGTGCATGTGTGATGTGTGTTCATGTGGTGAGAGGAGGGAGGGCAGGAAGTCAGCAGCGTGGCCACAGCCGAGCCAGTCACACTATTACACCATCATGTTCCTGTCCCACATGAACTATTTATTTGATACTTTGAGACATTCTGTTGTTTAATAACTAGCTCTAACGTCACCAGTTCAACCCTCTAAAGACAGAAGAGCATGTGAGATGTAGAGAGTGCTATACATCTCTAGAACATTCTGGTATATTAATACTGTTGTGGTGAGAGGACAGAGGACGGAGGACAGAGGGCAGGAATGGCATCACCATCACCAAACCGTTCTCCCTCACACTTCTGCTTTTCACCCTTACTACTTGGAAGGTGACTCGCTGGTCAGTGTCGTGCTGCAGAGAGGCGCTGTAGAAGGTCTGTGTTCTTTAATTACATTCATTACTTTACTGATCCCCTGTAGAGGTAGGCTGTTGAAGGTGTGTATGCTAGAGGTACTGAAAATGATGAAGGTTACAGTTTGTTGCACCTGTTGTGCAATGACAGACATTTTGAGAATGTTTAATGGCTGTGTGATGGTTATGGGGTTGTTATCTAGTTGTTGTGTAATGGCTATGTGTGCTTTTTACTGTATTATTGCATTTCACAGTTGTATCTTGCACTGTTTTACTCCTGGTACCATGTGTTGTTCGTGTCGTTCAATGAGAAACAGGATATTTTTGTAACTTTTATTACAGTTTTTCTCAGTCACTTTGGTGGATTTCTCACATCACTATTAACATGTGCACCACAGTTAGTGCATTTCTCAGAACAATTAGTACAAACTGCAAAACCTAGGTGTTAACCTGCAAAAGCGTGTCACTTGCTCAAAATGGATAGTTCATTCCTCAAAAGCAAGTATTCATGTCAATGAAAGTGTCAGTGTCATCAAAATGAAAAGTCCTGACACCATTGTTTATGAACAAGATAGTCAAATGGCTTTGTCATGTTTTCATTATGACAGTTCACTCTGTAAGTGTTTTCCAATGCAAAAAAGTCAGATCTTGGTGACACTACCGGAAAATGCTCAAGACAGTACTATACAATATTTGCACAGCCATTTGAAATCTACAGTGGGTTACACATTACTGTATTTAGTGAGGTAAATAAGTACAAGACGCTGAATAGTTATGTTTCACATTTTTACTGCATATGCTCTTTGCAATTCAAATGTGTTCACAGCATTGTGCAAAAGAAAAATACAAACTTACAGTATTTACAACAAACATAAGAAACACCCTTTGGGTAGAGCTGTGCACAACTGTAAACAATATTGCAGTACTTATTGGACATACAACATACACAGTACTGTAAATTATTCATTCGCATCCAGACGTTCCTGTCTGTCTGGCCACATATTTTCGTCAACATCACAGCGAATATCCTCCCTGGCAATGCAGCGAGGAAAGTATCTCCTTGAGTGGCGAATCCACCCTCTGCAGGACTGTGCTGTGATGTCATCACATGCTGCATCCATGGCGTCTAGCAAGGCCATTTGGGTATGTGCATGCCGGTCATATACCTTCCACCTCCAGGCAGAGAAAAACTCCTCTATAGGATTCAGGAATGGGGAGTAGGGAGGGAGATATTCCACCAGCATCCTTTCATGTGCTGCAAACCACTGTCTGACCAGATCTGAGTGGTGAAAACGCACATTATCACATACAACAACAAACTTGTTTAGATGGTCTCCATTTAGACCCCTCTCATTCTCAGGGATTATGTCCCTGTAAAGAGTGTCTAAAAAAGTCAGCAGATGTTGCGTGTTGTATGGACCAAGACGGGGCATATGGGTGAGGACGCCGTTTTCTGAGACGGCTGCACACATGGTAATATTCCCTCCTCGTTGGCCTGGGACATCAGTGGTTGCTCTCTGTCCAATGCGATTTCTGCCACGCCTTCTACCTTTTGCCAGATTGAAACCCGCCTCATCAAGATATATGAATGTGTGCAGCGGTTCCCTGGCGTCCAGCTCCAGTACACGCTTTATCCCAGAATAGAGAGAGAGAGAGAGAGAGAGAGAGAGAGAGAGAGAGAGAGAGAGAGAGAGAGAGAACTATAACAACTTTTCCTGTGTAACATAATGCATTTTGGACAACATATTGTACAGTATGAACTTTCATGTAACCAGTTTACAGCACTGAACATTAGAGTATGCAAAGAACACATAAATGTTTTACCTGTACATACTGGTGACGGACCTCCTTCACTCTGTCACTGTTCCGGTCAAATGGCACATTATACAGTTGTTTCATGCGCATTTCATTTCTCCTAAGCACTCTGTCAATTGTAGAGATTGAAACGGATTCAATATTGCCAAATATATTGTCATCCTCTATAACAGCGCTCTGGATCTCTCTCAACCTTATGGCATTGTTTGCAATCACCATTGCACAAATGGCTTCCTCTTGTTGCGGAGTAAAAATGGGCCCTCTTCCACCTCTGTGAGGTTGTCTTGCAATCCTATGTGGTGCAGAGTAAAATTAGAGTAATGTACAGTAAACATGAGATATACTGCTTTAACCCATATTACTGTAGTGTACAATAACAGTGCTTCCCACTTGTAAAATGCTGCAGTACAGTACCATACTGTAAATATGGCAAATATTTACTGTAACACTACTTTACACTACAATACAGTAAATCTGTGCTGCAGTAAAGCTGTAAGTCTAAATGTAAAATGTAAAAAGTGACGACAAGTTCTTGTCCCACTGTAAGCTTCATGTATGACACAATGACAGTAGTGCAGTGCAGATAGTTTAGTGCTGAATTACTGTCCAATATACACACCTGTTCTCCCGACGAAATGTTTGAACAATTGAATTCACAGTGGTTCTCCCAACATTTGGCTGCACCCTTCGACCAGCCTCAGCCATTGTGAGGCCGTGATTGACAACATGGTCCACAATTGTAGCCCTAATTTCATCAGGAATCTGCCTATGTACTTGGCCTCTTCTTCCTCTTCCCCTGTTTTGTCCCCTTCCCCTTCCTCCCCGCATCCTCACCCCTCTTCCACGATGCTGACCTTTCATTTCTGTGTCACAGTATTGTTGAAATGGTACACACTATGTCCTGCTCGGTTCATATATGCTTGCCAATTGAGGGTTCATGGGATTCAGCTCTGAGTGACTGTGGCGAAGTGGCTTATCATTGGTTACAATGAATGCTTCACACACTCCTCCTCATCAGTGAAAGCTGAGGTTCACCTGAGAGAAATTGTTCAGTTTGTTTCAATTGTTTCAATTTTCAGGAAAAATGATAAAGAAATGTATACAATTTGCTTGACAGATTTTGACAACTTGTTCAACATTTTTGGATGTAATGACTCAAGCAATGAAATGAGGACTATTAGTTTTATAGGGAATGACTATTCAGCATCCAAAAGTAGAGTTCATTTTGACTGACATGACATAAGCAAAGATAATGTTATAAAACAGCAGAGAATTGTATGACAGCAATTGATGCATGTCCAAAAGCATTTGCAATTTGTTTGAAGGAATGAGAAACTGCTACTATGATGTGCAAAAATGACTAAATGTTGTGGAGGTTGAACTAAAAGTTATGAGAATTTCAATTCTGATCAGCGTGTGCATGTGTGATGTGTGTTCATGTGGTGAGAGGAGGGAGGGCAGGAAGTCAGCAGGAAGTCAGCAGCGTGGCCACAGCCGAGCCAGTCACACTATCACACCATCATGTTCCTGTCCCACAGCCGAGCCAGTCACACTATCACACCATCATGTTCCTGTCCCACATTAACTATTTATTTGATACTTTGAGACATTCTGTTGTTTAATAACTAGCTCTAACGTCACCAGTTCAACCCTCTAAAGACAGAAGAGCATGTGAGATGTAGAGAGTGCTATACATCTCTAGAACATTCTGGTATATTAATACTGTTGTGGTGAGAGGACAGAGGACGGAGGACAGAGGGCAGGAATGGCATCACCATCACCAAACTGTTCTTCCTCACACTTCTGCTTTTCACCCTTACTACTTGGAAGGTGACTCGCTGGTCAGTGTCGTGCTGCAGAGAGGCGCTGTAGAAGGTCTGTGTTCTTTAATTACATTCATTACTTTACTGATCCCCTGTAGAGGTAGGCTGTTGAAGGTGTGTATGCTAGAGGTACTGAAAATGATGAAGGTTACAGTTTGTTGCACCTGTTGTGCAATGACAGACATTTTGAGAATGTTTAATGGCTGTGTGATGGTTATGGGGTTGTTATCTAGTTGTTGTGTAATGGCTATGTGTGCTTTTTACTGTATTATTGCATTTCACAGTTGTATCTTGCACTGTTTTACTCCTGGTACCATGTGTTGTTCGTGTCGTTCAATGAGAAACAGGATATTTTTGTAACTTTTATTACAGTTTTTCTCAGTCACTTTGGTGGATTTCTCACATCACTATTAACATTTGCACCACAGTTAGTGCATTTCTCAGAACAATTAGTACAAACTGCAAAACCTAGGTGTTAACCTGCAAAAGCGTGTCACTTGCTCAAAATGGATAGTTCATTCCTCAAAAGCAAGTATTTATGTCAATGAAAGTGTCAGTGTCATCAAAATGAAAAGTCCTGACACCATTGTTTATGAACAAGATAGTCAAATGGCTTTGTCATGTTTTCATTATGACAGTTCACTCTGTAAGTGTTTTCCAATGCAAAAAAGTCAGATCTTGGTGACACTACCTGAAAATGCTCAAGACAGTACTATACACTATTTGCACGGCCATTTGAAATCTACAGTGGGTTACACATTACTGTATTTAGTGAGGTAAATAAGTACAAGACGCTGAATAGTTATGTTTCACATTTTTACTGCATATGCTCTTTGCAATTCTAATGTGTTCACAGCATTGTGCAAAAGAAAAATACAAACTTACAGTATTTACAACAAACATAAGAAACACCCTTTGGGTAGAGCTGTGCACAACTGTAAACAATATTGCAGTACTTATTGGACATACAACATACACAGTACTGTAAATTATTCATTCGCATCCAGACGTTCCTGTCTGTCTGGCCACATATTTTCATTGACATCACAGCGAATATCCTCCCTGGCAATGCAGCGAGGAAAGTATCTCCTTGAGTGGCGAATCCACCCTCTGCAGGACTGTGCTGTGATGTCATCACATGCTGCATCCATGGCGTCTAGCAAGGCCATTTGGGTATGTGCATGCCGGTCATATACCTTCCACCTCCAGGCAGAGAAAAACTCCTCTATAGGATTCAGGAATGGGGAGTAGGGAGGGAGATATTCCACCAGCATCCTTTCATGTGCTGCAAACCACTGTCTGACCAGATCTGAGTGGTGAAAACGCACATTATCACATACAACAACAAACTTGTTTAGATGGTCTCCATTTAGACCCCTCTCATTCTCAGGGATTATGTCCCTGTAAAGAGTGTCTAAAAAAGTCAGCAGATGTTGCGTGTTGTATGGACCAAGACGGGGCATATGGGTGAGGACGCCGTTTTCTGAGACGGCTGCACACATGGTAATATTCCCTCCTCGTTGGCCTGGGACATCAGTGGTTGCTCTCTGTCCAATGCGATTTCTGCCACGCCTTCTACCTTTTGCCAGATTGAAACCCGCCTCATCAAGATATATGAATGTGTGCAGCGGTTCCCTGGCGTCCAGCTCCAGTACACGCTTTATCCCAGAATAGAGAGAGAGAGAGAGAGAGAGAGAGAGAGAGAGAGAGAGAGAGAGAGAGAGAGAGAGAGAGAGAGAGAGAGAGAGAGAGAGAGAGAGAAACTATAACAACTTTTCCTGTGTAACATAATGCATTTTGGACAACATATTGTACAGTATGAACTTTCATGTAACCAGTTTACAGCACTGAACATTAGAGTATGCAAAGAACACATAAATGTTGTACCTGTACATACTGGTGACGGACCTCCTTCACTCTGTCACTGTTCCGGTCAAATGACACATTATACAGTTGTTTCATGCGCATTTCATTTCTCCTAAGCACTCTGTCAATTGTAGAGATTGAAACGGATTCAATATTGCCAAATATATTGTCATCCTCTATAACAGCGCTCTGGATCTCTCTCAACCTTATGGCATTGTTTGCAATCACCATTGCACAAATGGCTTCCTCTTGTTGCGGAGTAAAAATGGGCCCTCTTCCACCTCTGTGAGGTTGTCTTGCAATCCTATGTGGTGCAGAGTAAAATTAGAGTAATGTACAGTAAACATGAGATATACTGCTTTAACCCATATTACTGTAGTGTACAATAACAGTGCTTCCCAATTGTAAAATGCTGCAGTACAGTACCATACTGTAAATATGGCAAATATTTACTGTAACACTACTTTACACTACAATACAGTAAATCTGTGCTGCAGTAAAGCTGTAAGTCTAAATGTAAAATGTAAAAAGTGACGACAAGTTCTTGTCCCACTGTAAGCTTCATGTATGACACAATGACAGTAGTGCAGTGCAGATAGTTTAGTGCTGAATTACTGTCCAATATACACACCTGTTCTCCCGACGAAATGTTTGAACAATTGAATTCACAGTGGTTCTCCCAACATTTGGCTGCACCCTTCGACCAGCCTCAGCCATTGTGAGGCCGTGATTGACAACATGGTCCACAATTGTAGCCCTAATTTCATCTGAAATCTGCCTATGTACTTGGCCTCTTCTTCCTCTTCCCCTATTTTGTCCCCTTCCCCTTCCTCCCCGCATCCTCGCCCCTCTTCCACGATGCTGACCTTCCATTTCTGTGTCACAGTATTGTTGAAATGGTACACACTATGTCCTGCTCGGTTCATATATGCTTGCCAATTGAGGGTTCATGGGATTCAGCTCTGAGTGACTGTGGAGAAGTGGCTTATCATTGGTTACAATGAATGCTTCACACACTCCTCCTCATCAGTGAAAGCTGAGGTTCACCTGAGAGAAATTGTTCAATTGTTTCAATTTTCAGGAAAAATGATAAAGAAATGTATACAATTTGCTTGACAGATTTTGACAACTTGTTCAACATTTTTGGATGTAATGACTCAAGCAATGAAATGAGGACTATTAGTTTTATAGGGAATGACTATTCAGCATCCAAAAGTATAGTTCATTTTGACTGACATGACATAAGCAAAGATAATGTTATAAAACAGCAGAGAATTGTATGACAGCAATTGATGCATGTCCAAAAGCATTTGCAATTTGTTTGAAGGAATGAGAAACTGCTACTATGATGTGCACAAATGACTAAATGTTGTGGAGGTTGAACTAACAGTTATGAGAATTTCAATTCTGATCAGAGAAATGCACCAAAGCGACTGAGAAAAACTGTAACGTGCTCCGTTTACATCAACTGCATTACCTAGTACCTTCCTCTCTCGCTACCACCACACCATCTCTCGTGATGTCCTATAACAAGGACCTTTACTGACACCTAGTGGTAGGAGTATCCAATCATCACATCCTCCTTTCTTTTTCTTTTTTTTTTTCTCTCTCGCTACCACCACCCCAACCCCACTACCCCAACCCCACCTCCACCCCCAACCCCACTACCTCCACCTCCACCCCCAACCCCACTACCTCCACCTCCACCCCCAACCCCACTACCTCCACCTCCACCCCCAACCCCACTACCTCCACCTCCACCCCCAACCCCACTACCTCCACCTCCACCTCCTCCACCACCACCTCCTCCACCTCCACCTCCACCACCACCTCCACCTCCACCTCCTCCACCTCCACCACCACCTCCTCCACCTCCTCCACCTCCACCACCACCTCCACCTCCACCCCCTCCACCACCACCTCCTCCACCTCCTCCACCTCCACCACCACCTCCACCTCCACCTCCTCCACCTCCACCACCACCTCCTCCACCTCCACCTCCACCACCACCTCCACCTCCACCCCCTCCACCTCCACCTCCACCTCCACCTCCTCCACCTCCACCACCACCTCCTCCACCTCCACCTCCACCACCACCTCCACCTCCACCCCCTCCACCTCCACCTCCTCCACCTCCACCTCCACCACCACCTCCACCTCCACCCCCTCCACCTCCACCTCCACCTCCACCACCCCCTCCACCACCACCTCCTCCACCTCCACCTCCACCACCACCTCCACCTCCACCCCCTCCACCACCCCCTCCACCTCCACCACCTCCACCTCCACCACCACCACCTCCACCTCCTCCACCTCCACCTCCTCCACCTCCACCTCCTCCACCTCCACCTCCTCCACCTCCACCTCCTCCACCTCCACCTCCACCACCACCACCACCACCTCCACCACCACCACCTCCACCACCACCACCTCCCCCTCCACCACCTCCACCACCTCCACCTCCACCTCCACCTCCACCTCCACCACCTCCCCCTCCACCACCTCCACCACCTCCACCTCCTCCACCTCCACCTCCACCACCTCCCCCTCCACCACCTCCACCCCCTCCACCTCCACCCCCTCCACCTCCACCACCTCCTCCACCTCCACCTCCTCCTCCACCTCCACCTCCACCTCCTCCACCTCCACCACCTCCACCTCCTCCACCTCCACCTCCTCCTCCACCTCCACCTCCACCTCCACCTCCTCCACCTCCACCACCTCCACCTCCACCACCTCCACCTCCTCCACCTCCACCTCCTCCTCCACCTCCACCTCCACCACCACCTCCTCCAACTCCACCTCCTCCACCTCCACCTCCTCCCCCTCCACCACCTCCACCTCCAACTCCACCACCTCCACCACCACCTCCACCACCTCCACCTCCACCTCCACCACCACCACCTCCACCTCCTCCACCTCCACCTCCACCACCTCCACCACCTCCACCTCCACCACCTCCACCTCCTCCTCCCCCTCCACCACCTCCACCACCTCCACCACCTCCACCTCCACCTCCACCACCTCCACCTCCACCTCCACCACCTCCACCTCCCCCTCCACCACCTCCACCTCCACCACCTCCACCTCCTCCACCACCTCCACCTCCTCCCCCTCCACCACCTCCACCTCCACCTCCACCTCCACCTCCCCCTCCTCCACCTCCACCTCCTCCCCCTCCACCACCTCCACCTCCAACTCCACCACCTCCACCACCACCTCCACCACCTCCACCTCCACCTCCACCACCTCCCCCTCCACCACCTCCACCTCCACCTCCTCCACCTCCTCCACCTCCACCACCTGCACCTCCACCTCCTCCTCCTCCACCACCTCCACCTCCACCACCACCTCCACCACCACCTATATGATGGTTATATGATGGTTATATGATGGTTATATGATGGTTGTATGATGGTTATATGATGGTTATATGATGGTTGTATGATGGTTATATGATGGTTATATGATGGTTATATGATGGTTATATGATGGTTATATGATGGTTATATGATGGTTATATGATGGTTATATGATGGTTATATGATGGTTATATGATGGTTATATGATGGTTATATGATTGTTGTATGATGGTTATATGATGGTTATATGATGGTTGTATGATGGTTGTGTGATGGTTGTGTGATAGTTATATGATGGTTATATGATGGTTATATGATGGTTATATGATGGTTATATGATGGTTATATGATGGTTATATGATGGTTATATGATGGTTATATGATGGTTATATGATGGTTATATGATGGTTGTATGATGGTTATATGATGGTTATATGATGGTTATATGATGGTTATATGATGGTTGTATGATGGTTATATGATGGTTATATGATGGTTATATGATGGTTATATGATGGTTATATGATGATTATATGATGGTTATATGATGGTTGTGTGATGGTTATATGATAGTTATGTGATGGTTATATGATGGTTATATGATGGTTATATGATGGTTATATGATGGTTATATGATGGTTATATGATGGTTATATGATAGTTATGTGATGGTTATATGATGGTTATATGATGGTTATATGATGGTTGTATGATGGTTATATGATGGTTATATGATGGTTGTATGATGGTTATATGATGGTTATATGATGGTTATATGATGGTTATATGATGGTTGTATGATGGTTATATGATGGTTATATGATGGTTATATGATGGTTGTATGATGGTTATATGATGGTTATATGATGGTTATATGATGGTTGTGTGATAGTTATGTGATGGTTATATGATGGTTATATGATGGTTATATGATGGTTATATGATGGTTATATGATGGTTATATGATGGTTGTATGATGGTTATATGATGGTTATATGATGGTTATATGATGGTTATATGATGGTTATATGATGGTTATATGATGGTTATATGATGGTTATATGATGGTTGTATGATGGTTATATGATGGTTATATGATGGTTGTATGATGGTTATATGATGGTTATATGATGGTTATATGATGGTTATATGATGGTTATATGATGGTTGTGTGATAGTTATGTGATGGTTATATGATGGTTATATGATGGTTATATGATGGTTATATGATGGTTATATGATGGTTATATGATGGTTATATGATGGTTGTATGATGGTTATATGATGGTTATATGATGGTTATATGATGGTTATATGATGGTTATATGATGGTTATATGATGGTTGTATGATGGTTATATGATGGTTATATGATGGTTATATGATGGTTATATGATGGTTATATGATGGTTATATGATGGTTATATGATGGTTATATGATGGTTGTGTGATGGTTATATGATGGTTATATGATGGTTGTATGATGGTTATATGATGGTTATATGATGGTTATATGATGGTTGTGTGATAGTTATGTGATGGTTATATGATGGTTATATGATGGTTATATGATGGTTATATGATGGTTATATGATGGTTATATGATGGTTGTATGATGGTTATATGATGGTTATATGATGGTTATATGATGGTTATATGATGGTTATATGATGGTTATATGATGGTTATATGATGGTTATATGATGGTTGTATGATGGTTATATGATGGTTATATGATGGTTGTATGATGGTTATATGATGGTTATATGATGGTTATATGATGGTTATATGATGGTTATATGATGGTTGTGTGATAGTTATGTGATGGTTATATGATGGTTATATGATGGTTATATGATGGTTATATGATGGTTATATGATGGTTATATGATGGTTATATGATGGTTGTATGATGGTTATATGATGGTTATATGATGGTTATATGATGGTTATATGATGGTTATATGATGGTTATATGATGGTTGTATGATGGTTATATGATGGTTATATGATGGTTATATGATGGTTATATGATGGTTATATGATGGTTGTATGATGGTTGTATGATGGTTATATGATGGTTATATGATGGTTATATGATGGTTATATGATGGTTATATGCTGGTTGTATGATGGTTGTGTGATGGTTGTAGGATGGTTGTATGATGGTTGTATGATGGTTATATGATGGTTATATGATGGTTATATGATGGTTATATTATGGTTATATGATGGTTATATGATGGTTATATGATGGTTATATGATGGTTATATGATGGTTATATGATGGTTATATGATGGTTATATGATGGTTATATGATGGTTGTGTGATGGTTATATGATGGTTATATGATGGTTATATGATGGTTGTGTGATGGTTATATGATGGTTATATGATGGTTGTATGATGGTTATATGATGGTTATATGATGGTTATATGATGGTTATATGATGGTTGTATGATGGTTGTGTGATGGTTATATGATGGTTATATGATGGTTGTGTGATGGTTATATGATGGTTATATGATGGTTGTATGATGGTTATATGATGGTTATATGATGGTTATATGATGGTTATATGATGGTTGTATGATGGTTATATGATGGTTATATGATGGTTATATGATGGTTATATGATGGTTGTATGATGGTTATATGATGGTTATATGATGGTTATATGATGGTTGTGTGATGGTTATATGATGGTTATATGATGGTTGTATGATGGTTATATGATGGTTATATGATGGTTGTGTGATGGTTATATGATGGTTGTATGATGGTTATATGATGGTTATATGATGGTTGTGTGATGGTTATATGATGGTTATATGATGGTTATATGATGGTTATATGATGGTTGTATGATGGTTGTATGATGGTTGTATGATGGTTGTGTGATGGTTGTGTGATAGTTATATGATGGTTATATGATGGTTATATGATGGTTATATGATGGTTATATGATGGTTATATGATGGTTATATGATGGTTATATGATGGTTGTATGATGGTTATATGATGGTTATATGATGGTTGTATGATGGTTATATGATGGTTGTATGATGGTTATATGATGGTTATATGATGGTTATATGATGGTTGTATGATGGTTGTATGATGGTTGTATGATGGTTATATGATGGTTGTATGATGGTTATATGATGGTTATATGATGGTTATATGATGGTTATATGATGGTTGTATGATGGTTATATGATGGTTGTGTGATGGTTATATGATGGTTATATGATGGTTATATGATGGTTATATGATGGTTGTATGATGGTTATATGATGGTTATATGATGGTTGTATGATGGTTATATGATGGTTATATGATGGTTATATGATGGTTATATGATGGTTGTGTGATGGTTATATGATGGTTATATGATGGTTATATGATGGTTGTATGATGGTTATATGATGGTTATATGATGGTTGTATGATGGTTATATGATGGTTATATGATGGTTATATGATGGTTATATGATGGTTATATGATGGTTATATGATGGTTATATGATGGTTGTATGATGGTTATATGATGGTTATATGATGGTTGTGTGATGGTTATATGATGGTTGTATGATGGTTGTATGATAGTTGTGTGATGGTTGTGTGATGGTTATATGATGGTTGTATGATGGTTATATGATGGTTGTGTGATGGTTATATGATGGTTGTATGATGGTTGTGTGATGGTTGTATGATGGTTGTGTGATGGTTGTGTGATAGTTGTCCTGGCTATTGCCTGTCTGAAGCAGAGTGATTCCCTCCCCAGTAGAAGCAGGTGTAGCTGTGTATCGAGGTGTGGCAGTGTGGCACCATGTGGCTGTTGAGAACAACCTGTGTGATTCTGCTGATGACTCTCACGCTGACAGGTGAGTAGAACTGTTTACTATTTTACTAAACAATATATTATATCACTGCTACTGCTGCTCACAATCACTGCTCATGAATTCACTGCTGTTTGGTTGTGAAATGGACACTAGACATTATGAAACATTACAACATGTAATTCATAACTGTTTAATGTTTAATATTTCCTAGACATTATTTCTAATGGTTAGACACAGTATGTCTGATGCTGTAATTGTTCCTCATGGCTGGAGAACCTGTGTGGATGACAGTCTTTATGATAGTTGTATATTGTTATAGTGTTTGTGTGTGTGTGTGTATTATCTCTACCAGTGGCTCTAACTGTCGAGTCAGGTGGCTCCTAGCCCAACAAGCGTATACTACTATGATAAATCCAAACAAGAAGATTCAAAGAATTTTTTTGCAGGCCGTCCGTCTTAAATTATGTGAGGCGGTGACAACGCGAGTTCTCCTCTGAACTGCAGCTGTGCGCTTTCCCATCTCCCACCACATTCGGCTCACCTCCGCTCTTCCCAGCGTGTCAGTGAGAGGTGACCTCCCCCCCCTCCCCGAGTCAGAGCAATCTGTCAGGACACAATGGGCTACCTCTCCACAACCGTGTTGTTTTTGGACCGCGGATCTCTTCCACTCGGTTGTTCTCCCTCTTGACAGACAGGAATTAGCTGCGAGGACACTGTCGGAGCGATTTATCTGCTTATCTGCGATTTAGCTGCCGTGCAGCTGTTGTGTCTTATTGGAGACGAAACGTGCCGTGTTAGTTAAATGATGCTTATAATAATGTAATAATAATATTAATAATAATATATTGCACACACACACACACACACACACAAACAAACTCGGACTGTCTGCCAAGTACCGAGTACTCATTACAAATTTGGGGTATTTTACAGATACTATCATCACCTGATAATTTGGAGATATTATCCATAATCAGAGAGAAACCTTTCTAACTTAAAATAATTACTCAATTGGCCAGATAAGCTGTTTGACTTCATGATTGGATTATTATTGATTGGTTTACATATTCTCAGATCCCCCCCCAAAGAATACAGGCCCAAATAGCATGGGATGAGTAAAGGGAATGACATCAGTATCTAGACAGCATCTTATCTAAATGATGTACTGCTGAGATTGTTTGCACTTGTTTTGTCGCTAAGAGTAAAACTCTCGCAACTGAATGTGTGGGCCTTTATCAAGATATGCAAGTAAGAATTAATACAGTGTGTGTGTGTGTGTGTGTGCGTGTGCGTGCACAGTGTGTGTGTGTGTGTGAGGGTGCGTGTCCGTGTATACACGTGTGTGTCAAAGCTACTGTATACCCGATATAGTGCGAGGCACCGTGTTTGTTCCAACAATGATTATTATCTCTACCAGTGGCTCTAACTGTCGAGTCCTCTCTCTAACATGATGACATCACTGTCCAGTGTGAGTCCTCTCTCTAACATGATGACATCACTGTCCAGTGTGAGTCCTCTCTCTAACATGATGACATCACTGTCCAGTGTGAGTCCTCTCTCTAACATGATGACATCACTGTCCAGTGTGAGTCCTCTCTCTAACATGATGACATCACTGTCCAGTGTGAGTCCTCTCTCTAACATGATGACATCACTGTCCAGTGTGAGTCCTCTCTCTAACATGATGACATCACTGTCCAGTGTGAGTCCTCTCTCTAACATGATGACATCACTGTCCAGTGTGAGTCCTCTCTCTAACATGATGACATCACTGTCCAGTGTTAGTCCTCTCTCTAACATGATGACATCACTGTCCAGTGTGAGTCCTCTCTCTAACATGATGACATCACTGTCCAGTGTGAGTCCTCTCTCTAACATGATGACATCACTGTCCAGTGTGAGTCCTCTCTCTAACATGATGACATCACTGTCCAGTGTGAGTCCTCTCTCTAACATGATGACATCACTGTCCAGTGTGAGTCCTCTCTCTAACATGATGACATCACTGTCCAGTGTGAGTCCTCTCTCTAACATGATGACATCACTGTCCAGTGTGAGTCCTCTCTCTAACATGATGACATCACTGTCCAGTGTGAGTCCTCTCTCTAACATGATGACATCACTGTCCAGTGTGAGTCCTCTCTCTAACATGATGACATCACTGTCCAGTGTGAGTCCTCTCTCTAACATGATGACATCACTGTCCAGTGTGAGTCCTCTCTCTAACATGATGACATCACTGTCCAGTGTGAGTCCTCTCTCTAACATGATGACATCACTGTCCAGTGTGAGTCCTCTCTCTAACATGATGACATCACTGTCCAGTGTGAGTCCTCTCTCTAACATGATGACATCACTGTCCAGTGTGAGTCCTCTCTCTAACATGATGACATCACTGTCCAGTGTGAGTCCTCTCTCTAACATGATGACATCACTGTCCAGTGTGAGTCCTCTCTCTAACATGATGACATCACTGTCCAGTGTGAGTCCTCTCTCTAGCATGATGACATCACTGTACGCAGCCTGATCATATATATATATACATATGTACCTATATACTGTATATTCATATTTACATATATACTGTATATTCATAATTACATCTATAATATAAACTGTACATATATACATACATATTCATATATACAGTATATTCATATTCACATATATCATATAAACTGTATGTTACGCCCCCTGGTGACTCGGGGTAGAAGGGCGCAACATAGAGCAACAGAAAGGACAAGTGAGGGTCACACAAAACAAAAGCCAGGAAACCAAGGGTTGCAATTAACTTGATTTTTATTAATACAGCAACACAGGGAACAGAGAGGACTAACAGTGGCACCAAATAAAAGTAATAATCAAAATAATAACCCCCACCCCCCCTTTACAGGTGCTAGGCACCTCAAAGTACAGTGGGTGGTGCTCACTCTAAACTGGGGTGCTAGACAGCAGGTATGTCCTACGTGTATGCAGATGTAAACCCAGGGTATCTCAACTAGTCATCTGTCCCTGTGTGCACAAATAAACATAAATGATTAACAAACAAAACACATAAACATGGTAATATAATAAATGGAAACTTACATAAATCATCTAAATGAACAAAACAAATAACACAAACAAAACCAAACAAGGCTCAACCCACCAGAGCCCTGCCACAGCTCAAAACAGGAGAGAGAGACAGAGACAGAGACAGAGACAGAGACAGAGACAGAGAGAGAGAGAGAGAGAGAGAGAGAGAGAGAGAGAGAGAGAGAGAGAGAGAGAGAGAGAGAGAGAGAGAGAGAGAGAGAGAGAGAGAGAGAGAGAGAGAGAGAGAGAGAGAGAGAGAGAGAGAGAGAGAGCGAGAGAGAGAGAGAGAGAGAGAGAGAGAGAGAGAGAGAGAGAGAGAGAGAGAGAGAGAGAGAGAGAGAACACTGAGGACACAGAACATTTATAGGCAAAGACCAGGTTGATTGTTGATCAGAAACAGGTGTGTGGAATGATGGGACTGGAACCAAGCAATTATCTGTGAACCTAGGAAAAATGACAACAGGGAGAGACAAAAACACAACACACAACACAATACAAACAGCAGGCCTGCTATAACACAAACACACACAGAACACGAACACCGTACGTAACAGGGGGGCTATTTTATTTTAAGCTCAAACAGCCCAGCTACATACCCAGCCATCACATTGTCTTGAGATGTCTTAAGATGTCTTAATTAACCAAAATAAGACATTTTGTCTGTCAAGATGTCTTAAGTCGTCTAAAGACCTAACCTGAAGACATGCACTCATGCACTTACTTAAGACATGGAGCATAAGAGCCATATTTTCTGTGTCTTGAAGACACAGAACATCTTGAGATGTCTTAAGACACTGAATATCAATGTCTTAAGACAGTCAGGCGATCTTGTTCCAATTGGAATAATTCAAGTATAATAATGAATTATCCTATTATATATTTTACATTATGAATTAGTTAATAATAATTCAATTGGTGTGTCCCAGGACAAAAAATGCATGTCATGTGGATAAAAGGTATTAACTGTGAAGTTTAAGTGTTTTCAACACGATGAGCATAAACAACGAGTGACATCTCTGGGAAGTTGATAAAACATTTAATACAAGTACAATTAAATAGAAAAGTACAAAATAGTTTAATACAAGTAAAGAACAACCAAAGTCAATGGGAACTAGCTTTCTCTCTAATAGTCTGCCTGTTTGTTATATGTGACAGCCGCTGGCGATTTGGTCCTCTTCTCTGCAAATCCTGAATTGCGCTAGAATTTGTTGGTTTTTTTCTCCATATTACGGAAGTTGAAGTGAAGAACACACTTAATATAACAAGCAACTGTTTTAAGATCACTAAATAGTACATTTTTGTCATCAAAGTCCATGTCCTGTGAGAAGTGTGAACAGCTCTGAATGAAATTGCATTACACACCACATTATCCTTTCAGCTCCCAGATGTTCATCACTTGGCATGTGCCACTGGCTGTGAGGTACTCCATCTCATTCAGATGTGGCCCATCATAGCCAGAGATGTCATGTGTTGCCCTGAGGCATTTACAGCAGCCTCTGTTGAATACATTGGCCGCAACACCTGCCGACTAGTGACTAAAGCCAACATCTTGCTGAGTGGATACTTGGCTTTGATCCGATCAGCTAGTTTGACGGATGACGAAGCAAGGCCACTCCAGGTCGAGATATGTGACCACCACAAACCTTTCGAGAGGGTGAGTTATTATTGATATCATTATTATATATATATTATTTTTCTTACAGGATTTTGCATCAAAACAGTGTGGTTTGATTAGATATTAATTCATATTAACATATTAACACCATTTAGCAGAAGTAAGTACATTTTGGTGTCATATTTTCTTTAAGATATGGATGGGAATCTACAGTATAGCCTAGCTTAATACTTGATGTCTTTTATTTTCAGAGAATCCACAGCTCCTGTTTGAAGGCACCGTGTTCCTGCCACTCCACAGAGAAGATCCCCTGACAGGCTGTGAAGAGTACAAGGAGGGAGCAAAGCTTCTCTTCCCACCCTCAGCCATCACTGACACCCTCCTGTTCCTACATCATAAATGTTTTTGGGAACCACGCCAACTTGTTGGGATAGGTATGAAGTCAACTGCCACCAATGGGCAATACTGTGAAATTGTTGATAAAAGAGTAGTCCACAACATCAGGAACACATGCTACCTGAAGAATAGGTTTCTCCACTCTCATATGGAGTAACTCTCCCATGTCACACTGTGATGGTGGTCATTGTAGTCTGTCTGGGATGGAGGATGTCAGTGTAGTCTCTTTCAGAAGGACAGTTTAGTCTCTCTGTGGTGGAGGGGAATCTTGGGGGAGTTGTTACACAACACATTCTTGTTTATTTATTTATTTGTATTTTAAATAATTAGAGTTAGTAGATTTGTGACAGCGTGTGACAGTGTGTCTGAATTGGAGTCCTAGTATACTGTACTTCCAAATGGTTTAGCATGGGGGGTCAGGTTCAGTACTAGATTTGGGCCGAGGTCCAATAGTGTCCTACCTACAAAAGGTTTTGTACATATAATCATTTTGTTCATATAATAATGTTGTACACATAATAATTTTGTTCCTATTTATAATAGTTCCTGCAATTTCCTGTAAATGTCTTTATCAATTAGTAATCCACATTATGATTATGTATTTGTGTATGTTGTTTTTTAAATAATAAAATGCTGAGACAATACTATGACATTCATTGTGTTCTTCATATTTCCAAGACATCTTAAGACCCATGTCAAACTCTCATGCAGTACCACATAACGACACCTGGGGTCGCACGTCAAACTCTCATGCAGTACCACATAACGACACCTGGGGTCGCTTGACACAGCAGGAAGCGGGGAACATAGGACCCTTTTTCGGAAGCGGGGAACATAGGACCCTTTTTCGGAAGCGGAGCTAAGAAATCGGGGAATATAGGACCCGGGGAACATAGGGATGACCCCAGCTACAGTCAGTGCCTCACTCTAACTCACGGGTAGCTTGGTAGGCTACCACTAGCTAGCCTTTAGCTTATCACCTCTGCTCTACCACTGACGTTAGCCAGCTAGCTAAATACACTTGTCATGCAATATTGAATTCATGAATGCGAGCAAACAGTCACTGGCTATCGCATTACATTACAGTCATTTAGCTGACGCTTCGCCAGAACTCACAAGTGCATCTCCTTACAAGTGACTATGAGCATACTCCGGTGCTGAAGGCATAGAATGCGAATAGCAAGCTAAAAATACAATAGGTCATTAAGAGGGAGAATCTATTAGATAAACGAGAAGAACTAACTTAGGCCTACAGCTGTGCCAGTGAAACGAACGATCCTCACTTCAAAACGCAACGTAATATAATTACCCTGCTGAGGCTGAGCCGTGTTCATCCATCACTGTCACGTGCTTTCTGTTAAGGTGTTCTCGCATCACCGTTGTGCTACAGTAGCAGCTCCTTTACTACAGTAACTTTAATACAGTAACTTTACTACAGTAGCAGCTCCTTTACTGCAGTAACTTTACTACAGTAGCAGCTCCTTTACTACAGTAACCATGACGATGACTCCCTCTCTTCCAGATGGTTTTACCGCCAGGTTGTCAGTCAGTCCAGCAGATGGCGATGTTGTTCAGGGCAGCTCCGTCACTCTCACCTGCAGCAGCAGTGATGCCGACCCACCTGTGAGGTACTACGACCTGTTTAAGGAGAAGGAAGGAGGAGGCTTTACTCATGTGGCACGGAGTGAGAGTCCAACACTCACACACACCATCTCCAACGTTCAGCCCAGACACAGTGGACGGTACGACTGCGAGGCCTACAATGACATCGGCTCAGTCTTATCTACTGCAACTACCCTCCGTGTTCAGTGTGAGTATTATGGACAGTTTTAATAATACACACACACACACACATACACACACACACACACACACACACATACACCACACACACACACATACACACACACACACACACACACACACACACACACATACACACACACACACACACATACACACACACAATGACATAAAAACAGATTTACACACACAAACACACACACACACACACACACACACACATACACCACACACACACACACACACATACACACACAATGACATAAAAACAGATTTACACACACACACACACACACAAACAGATTCACACACACACACACACACACACACACACACACACACACACACAATGACATAAAAACAGATTTGCACACACACACACACACACAATGACATAAAAACAGATTTACACACACAAACACACACACACACACACACACACACACATACACCACACACACACATACACACACAATGACATAAAAACAGATTTACACACACACACACACAAACAGATTCACACACACACACACACACACACACACACACACACACACACACACACACACACAATGACATAAAAACAGATTTGCACACACACACACACACACACACACACACACACACACACACCCTCACAATGACATATAAAACAGATTTAGCAGACTATTGCTGACTGTGAAACGATGTTTAGTGTGAGTATTATTGAGTATTATTGAGTATTATTGAGTATTATTGACAGTTTTAACTCACCTTGTTTAAGCTTTATTGACCTGGATAACTGTAAGTACAGGCCAGCTGGAGTCACATGGTGGTGTTAGTGAGGTCTGTAATGGACATCTTGTTGTGTGTAAATAACCTTATTATTAGAAGCAACATATAAAATACCATCTGACACACACCAGCATCACATTCTAAAGACTCTGTGATGTGATTGGATCCTTCCTGTTATTTCTCAGACCCTCCTGGGGACATCTCAGTGTCGGCCCTTCCTATTGGTCCAGTAGTAGCAGGCAGCTCTGTGACTCTGACCTGCAGCAGTGCAGCCAACCCTGCAGTAGAGAGCTACACCTGGTACAGAGCCAACGGCACCGGGACCAGCCCTGGGGTACCAGGGGCTCAGCTGGTCCTGGAGGACGTCTCTCCTCAACACTCTGGCCAGTACGTCTGTGAGGCTCGGAACAAACACGGATCCCTCAACTCATCTCTCCTGACTCTGGACGTCCAGGGTGAGTTCATCACTAGGCTTGTTCTGACTCTGGACGTCCAGGGTGAGTTCATCACTAGGCTTGTTCTGACTCTGGACGTCCAGGGTGAGTTCATCACTAGGCTTGTTCTGACTCTGGAGGTCCAGGGTGAGTTCATCACTAGGCTTGTTCTGACTCTGGAGGTCCAGGGTGAGTTCATCACTAGGCTTGTTCTGACTCTGGAGGTCCAGGGTGAGTTCATCACTAGGCTTGTTCTGACTCTGGAGGTCCAGGGTGAGTTCATCACTAGGCTTGTTCTGACTCTGGAGGTCCAGGGTGAGTTCATCACTAGGCTTGTTCTGACTCTGGAGGTCCAGGGTGAGTTCACTAGGCTTGTTCTGACTCTGGACGTCCAGGGTGAGTTCATCACTAGGCTTGTTCTGACTCTGGACGTCCAGGGTGAGTTCATCACTAGGCTTGTTCTGACTCTGGAGGTCCAGGGTGAGTTCATCACTAGGCTTGTTCTGACTCTGGAGGTCCAGGGTGAGTTCATCACTAGGCTTGTCCTGACTCTGGACGTCCAGGGTGAGTTCATCACTAGGCTTGTTCTGACTCTGGAGGTCCAGGGTGAGTTCATCACTAGGCTTGTTCTGACTCTGGAGGTCCAGGGTGAGTTCATCACTAGGCTTGTTCTGACTCTGGAGGTCCAGGGTGAGTTCATCACTAGGCTTGTTCTGACTCTGGAGGTCCAGGGTGAGTTCATCACTAGGCTTGTTCTGACTCTGGAGGTCCAGGGTGAGTTCACTAGGCTCGTTCTGTGGTGCAGATGTGTAGCTCTGCTAACGATGGGTGGTTAAACAAGCGGTTTGTTGTCCTCTAGATATCTCAACGTGTTCACATCCTGAGTGTGTTAGTGAGACCGTAGCAGACATGACTGTTAATGAAGGATGATAGAATGTGACGGTGCAGCTTCCTGGTGTTAAGCTGTTGACAGGCAGCTTCCTGGTGTTAAGTTGTTGACAGGCCTATCTCTGAAACTCCTCAGACAAGACATTTCCAGGTGACATGGAGGTTAACTAGTTTTCCTATGAAGAGTGAAGGTTGTTATGACGTCATCTGTTTCCTGTTTCCTGTAGACGCCCCAGCGAGGGTCTCTGTGGAGGTCAGTCCCTCTGGTGCCCTGGCGGAGGGCAGCGATGTCACCCTGACCTGCAGTTGCCATGCCAACCCTGCAGTAGAGACCTACACCTGGTGGTTCACGAAGAGGGGAGGAGCCAACACCTCAGAGGCGGGGCTTGGACAGGTGCTGAGTCTGACCTCTCTAAGCCACGCCCACACTGGACGGTACTTCTGTGTGGCCAGAAACTCTGTGGGGGCGAACAACTCTACTGAGGTGGACATACAGCTTGGACTGACCTCAGGTCATTATAATTATATTATTAATAACCTCATTACTATTATTATTATTATTATTATTATTATTACTATTATTATTATTATTACTATTATTACTATTATTATTATTATTATTACTATTATTATTATTACTATTATTATTATTACTATTATTATTACTATTATTATTATTATTATTGTTATTATTATTATTAGTACTACTACTACTACTACTACTACTAATAATAATAATAATGGTAATAATAATAATAGTAATAATAGTAATAATAATAATAATGCACCTAATCCCCCCAGTATGAAGTACAGCACATGTCATACAAGTGAGCAGCAGTTCCATGTCTGTCTGTCTTTATTCAGTTGACCTGGTCATCATCCGCGTCGGCCTGGGAGTCAAGGCCTTCCTGGTGCTGCTGCTTCCTGTGGTGATGCTCTGGCTGTGGTGAGAGTCTGAGACAGTGTGCGCTCAGCTTTAAGTAACATTCTCCTCTTCTTAACAAACACGCACAGAGCCCAAAGTAACTGAACACTTCAGAGAGACTCAGCAATTAATGGAGATATATCTGTAATACTGCATCTGTGTGTTGTCTGATGTGAACCAGGGTCAGGTTGTAAGACCTCTCAGAGGGTTGAACATGTGAACCAGGGTCAGGCTGTATCTCAGAGGGTTGAACATGTGAACCAGGGTCAGGCTGTATCTCAGAGGGTTGAACATGTGAACCAGGGTCAGGCTGTATCTCAGAGGGTTGAACATGTGAACCAGGGTCAGGCTGTATCTCAGAGGGTTGAACATGTGAACCAGGGTCAGGCTGTATCTCAGAGGGTTGAACATGTGAACCAGGGTCAGGCTGTATCTCAGAGGGTTGAACATGTGAACCAGGGTCAGGCTGTATCTCAGAGGGTTGAACATGTGAACCAGGGTCAGGCTGTATCTCAGAGGGTTGAACATGTGAACCAGGGTCAGGCTGTATCTCAGAGGGTTGAACATGTGAACCAGGGTCAGGCTGTATCTCAGAGGGTTGAACATGTGAA
>NW_027662818.1:0-15000 GCF_963989245.1 Nansenia antarctica
AAAGGCCCGCCTGTGTGTTTAGTGTGTTGTGAACCGGAGCCAGAGAGGGAAGGGTTAACATGATTGACAGAAGATCGAGGAGGAGAGAGAGAGAGGCGCGCGGGCGGGAAGAAAGATAGAACAGAGGGAGAGAGAGTCTTGTTCAAGGTTCTCAACCGTTTGAAATCAATTTCTTTCAACCAATTCAATAAACCACATGTTTCCCCACCCGACGGAAGAAGAAGTATGAGAATTATTATTTCTTTCCAGGAGCGAATTGGTCTCTCCACTCTCACTCTCAAAACTCTAACAATAATTGTCTTTGAATGCTCTATTGATATAAAAACCCAAGTATTTACATCTCAGGGTTATATGTCATCCGAATTCCATTCTCGCTCCGAAATGTAGCCTATTGTAATAAACTTTTTCGTGTGTGGAGTAACGTATTGTGTGGTGTGTTTGCTTGATTTTTTACGGATAGAATATTCTTAAAAGTGAATTTAACTTTTTCCCCCAAACAGACAACTTTGTTAAGTGTTGCGCGGTGTTGTCTTAGCACGCTGCGGCGTCTTATCGCTTCAACCTTGTGTAAAACAAGAACACCTCTGTTCTGTTCCGATCGCAGCCTTCATCAATACTGCTGCACGCCTGTCATCATGCTGTCTGTGTACCGCGGGAGGTGGGCTAACAACCTTGAAGCTTCCATAACCCTTCACGTTGGATAAAAAAAACAAGGTATTTGCTTTGATTCGTTATTAATACCCTCTCAATTTATCATCAATTCGTAGGTTGTCATCTTGAGAGGAACATTTTTCAACGTTTCTCAAGTTATCTGGGGGTGAGCGTGCCTGTCTTTTCGCACAGTTTTCCTGACTGCATAGTCGAGTAGATGTTTTTTAACACATCCATCCCATCGAGTCATCCATTTTAACACATTGAGTCATCCATTTCTTGCTCATCGACTTGTGAAGTAAGTTACGGGATGAAACATGAGAGAGGCCTCCTGCTGTGTTATAAATACCAGAGGAAGGACATGAGAGACTACTGCTCTATGTTATAAATACCACAGACAGGAGAGGCCAAATGAGTGAGATATAAAAACGAATGCCTTGGTGAAAACGTCAGCAGATGGCAATCAGGTGTTATGAGAGAGAGCTCGGGGTCTTCGGGAGGGGGGGGGGGGGGGGGGGGGGAGCAGGGGGAGCAGGAGGGGTGAGTGGGAGTTCAAAGTGAAGGCAAGGACTCTCCTCTCCTCTCTGTCGAAAACAAAACAGCCCAGCCCACGAGAGCTGCGTGCTAAAATAAAAACAATCAATTCAAACAACAACCCGACTGTGCTGGGATCCCCCCCCGCATCCCTAGGCTTGGAGCCTTTCAGGAATCTGCACTAAAAACCGACCGACCGCCCTCCTACCTCTCCCTCCTCCCTCCCTCCCTCCCTCTCTCTCTTTCTGTGTTCACATCCCCAGCCCTACTTTTTCTGCCTTCAGAACTCTGGATAAATCCACAAACTCTGTCTGGCATGCTCCATCTGTCTCCTTCACTCACGTACGGCTAGAGCGAACCTTTCTGCATCTCTGCGTGCCAACAGGCTGTCCTCCAGGCTCTGCTTGCTTTAAAAAAAAGCAAGAGAACTGAGAAGGAAAAAAAAAGAAAGAAAGAAAAAAAAAGAAAAGTGCACATCTCGCCCTGGCTCTCTGAGAAAGGCCAGGGTTTGAGGAAGCAGACAGAGAGACTTCCTCTACACGGTACTACAAATACTCTTCTTTCTCCCAGACGGACCCCCCGTCTTTGAAGTGGGATTACCAGAAAAACCTCATTTATAACCACTCACCCATAATGCAATGTGAAGTAAACAAACCGCGCCGAAAAACACAACGGCGCCGGGAGTCTGTTACGAACTGTTTTTTTTTTTTTTTTTTTTTTTTTTTTTTTTTACATCACGTAGTTTTTACCCACGTACCTCGGAGGTGAAGAACTCAACGGGTCACCAAAAACAACACACTCTCTACTCTCTCTTTCTGTCAATTATTTATGATGAGCTCCTACAGTTTTCTTCTCTCTCCCCGTTATCTTGAAGGTCCAAAACAAAAATCTGTGATGAATCTGTGAAGAAGAGGAGCGCTCCCTCCCTACCCAGCTAGAAACTAGGAGAAACTATATTCAAAACCAGAGTCCCCGGCAGTGTCTGTAGTGCCTCTCTGCTGGGAGACCACCTCCCCTGTTAGTGATCATGATAACTGAGATGACACTGTGTTAGAGAGGGGGCCGACGGGGGGAGACGGGGGAGACTCGAAGAGACAAGTCACGCCTGAACTCGGGGGCGTGTAAAGTGTCACACTAAGGCCATGTCAACACAAGGTCTCTTTCCTGGTTCTATTCCGGCCACTGGGCCTTTCCTGCATGTCATCCCTCCTCTCTCTCTCTCTCTCTCTCTCTCTCTCTCTCTCTCTCTCTCTCTCTCTCTCTCTCTCTCTCTCTCTCTCTCTCTCTCTCTCTCTCTCTCTCTCTCTCTCTCTCTCTCTCTCTCTCTCTCTCACCCATCCTTCCTGTCCATCTCTACTGTCTCTATCCCAGTAAAAAGCAGAAATGCCCTAAAAACATATTACAAAACATAAACAAGTCAAGGCTGATCTCAAACCCCTGTGTCAGTCCGTGCGGCCGCAGTAGGGGTGATAGTGGTGGAGGCTGACGGCGAAAGAATCTCTGCACCAGCAGAGAGCAGAGTGGGGGGTCCCCCCCTGTACCCCCCTGTTCCCCCCCTGCCAGGCTGGCTTTCTCTCTCTCATACACACATCATACATACACACACGCATACATATGCATAGACACACACACACACACACACACACACGCACACACACACACACACACACCCTGTGCAGAAGATCAGAGCTCAGTCGAGCCAGGCTGGCTCATTAGATCCCCCTCCCTCCCCCCCCCCCCCCCCCGCCCCGCCCACCACCACCTCTGCTCCGCCAGCCGCCGGGGTCCTGACCACACACCGGGTGGAGGGCCAGCCAGCCACAGGGGGGGGGGGCGCGTGTTAGCATTCAGCAGAGGGAGAAACAACCCCCCCCCACCACCACCACCAACACCGATGGGCTCCCATCATCATCCACCTCACAGCTCCCTGGGCCTGACATCTCCTCACTGGGTTGTTGCTTCGCCTGAGCGGCCCTCTCTCTCTTTCTCTCCCTCTCTCCCTCTCTCTTCCCTCTCTCTCCCTCTCTCTCTCCCCTCTCTCCCCTCTCTCTCCCTCCCTCTCTCTCTCTCCCCCCCCCTCTATCTCTTGCCCTTTCTCTCCGCCACAGCGCCCAGGAAACGACCAACCACAGGGCAGGAGGCTCAGGAAACGACCAACCACTGAGCAGGGTCACTGGTGTGAGCCAGCCAGCCTCTCTCTCTCTATCTCTCTCTCTCCCCCTCTCTCTCCCTCCCTCTCTCTCTCTCTCTCTCTCTCTCTCTCTCCCCCCCTCTCTCTCTCCCCCCCCCCTCTCTCGCAGGAGCTCTGAGCAGGGTCACGGGTGTGAGTCAGCCTCTCCAGATGGGTAATGATCAGCGGAGGCTGGTAGAGGCTGGTAGAGGCTGGGAGAGGCTGGTGGAGGCTGGTAGAGGCGGTCGAAAGCGGAGGACGGGGGGGCTCATTGTAAATGCATTGAACGGAACCCAACAGAACGAACGCACCCGTGATTGATACCATTCCTCATTCCGTTCCGTGCCTTGGACAAGCCCTGTCCTTTCAATCTGTATCCCCCCAGCCTGCCCTAGTAAATGGACTGACTCATAATATAGAGCCTTATTCCAACAAAGTGCTTTACTACGGCCTCTCATTCACCCATTCGCACCCACGTTCACACACCGTTGGCAAGGCGCCGGCCCTGCTCATTAGGAGCGTATTTGGGGTTCATTGTCTTGCCCCAAGGACACCTCGACGTGTGGCCAGCCGGGGGGTTTCGAACCGACGACCTCGCGATCATTAGACGCCGGCGCTACCTCCTGCGCCATCTCGGTAATGATTCGACGAGAGAGGATCTGGGGCCTCACACATGGACAGTTGAATCGAAGCCTCCTCAACAAAGATAATACACTAGACATCGGATAAAGGGAGATAACAAGGTCGATAATACGGGAGAAATAAAGTCTGGGTTTTCTTACCTGTTAGGTGAGAGTGGTGGTCCAGGAGGAAGGTTCCGGAGGGACATGGAAGAAAAAGGGTTCGGGTTTAGTGATTTTGTCCACAAGTGAGCATACACTACAACCGATGAGCCAAAACATTACGACCGCTGACAGGTGAAGCGAATAACATTGATTATCTTGTTACCATGGCACCTGTCAAGGGGGTGGGGATATATTAGGCAGCAAGTGAACAGTCGGTTCTTGAAGTTGACGTTGTTGGATGCAGGAGGAGAAATAGGCAGGAGTAAAGACCAGGGTGACTTTGACACGGGCTGACAAATTGTTCTGCTGCCCAGACGACTGGGTCAGAGCATCTCTGAAACGGCAAGGCTTGTGGGGTGCTCCCGGTCAGCAGTGGTGAGTACCTCTCTACCTACCGACAGTGGTCTGTGGAAGGACAAACCACAAACTGGCTCATCAAAGTACAAGGGCAACGAAGGCTATGCCAACAGTAAGGCAGGTGGTCTTAATGTTTTGGCTCACCAGTGTGTAGACATACTGTACTGTTCCATACAATGACGGTATTGAGTAGAGAGTACTTGTTAAATAGGGGGGGCAGCTTTTAGGATGAAGAAATACAAACAAACACAAGCGGTTTCAGCTGAGGAACCACCCCTCATCTATCTGGCTGTGTGTGTGTGTGTGTGTGTTGTGCAGTGAGGCCATAGTTGTGAAGAGTGCATCAATCAGAGCTTGTTGTTGGAGCGCCAGAGGTGTGTGTGTGTGTGTGTGTGCGTGTGTGTGTGTGTGTTTGTGTGTACTCAGAGATGGTTGGGCCGGAAGGATGAGAGGCTGTGGGCTCAGTAGATGGGAATGCTCTTGGCAGAGAGGGTGGCTAGGTGCTAAATGGGATCCTTGGGACGGCCCTAACCTGAATCCCAAACCCAACGCTTAACCCTAAACCTAACGCTTACCCTTACTTGTGTCAACATCCTCCACTTCTACCTAGGGGGGTATTCAATCAACGATCCTAAAACAAAATCCTATCCATCCAACCTACCCTGCCTACCCTACGTGCCTGCCTGCCCGCACTACCCACCTGCCCAGCCTATCCAACCTACCCTGTCTACCCTACGTGCCTGCCTGCCCGCACTACCCACCTGCCCAGCCTATCCAACCTACCCTGTCTACCCTACGTGCCTGCCTGCCCTGCCCGCCCTGCCTACCCTATGTGCCCGCCCGCCCGCCCTGCCTACCCTACATGCCTTCCTGCCGCTCCAAATTAAAAACCAAAGGTGATCGAGCATTCCAAACCATAGCTCCCAAACTTTGGAATGCTCTTCCCTTGGAACTTAGATCAGCGGTGTCGGTCGAAGCCTTTAAAAAACACCAAAAGCCTGTCTTTGGCTAACCCCAAAAGCCTGTCTTTTTGTGTCTTGTTATTATTTATGGAACACTTGTTATTTGTTTCTTGCTTTTATTTTCACTTGTTTACCTATTTCTTTTAACCTGCTATTACTTTGTGCTCTTAATTGTGTTTTTATAGCCAATGTAAAGCACTTTGTGACCGCTGGTCTATGATTAGGTGCTATATAAATAAACCTTACTTACTGTCTGTCTGCCCTTCCCCGTAAGCCCTAACACCCTACTTTCCCCTGCCCCCCACCCTGCTATTCCCTTAATAAATGCCCTATTATTTTATATAAGTGTCCTGTCTCTCTGTGTTCTGAGCCTGGGTTCATTAGTTCTGACCGTAACAACTTTAACCCTGACCTTAACCTTAACCATTACCATAACCGTTTTAAATCTAAACTTCAATGGGGTGACATCAAAGTTCGGTCCGTCCCAAGCATCCCATTTAGCATTTACCAAGAGGGTAAACTGGACCTTCCCAGGAGGGGGGAGAGAGGGGGGGGGGGGGGGGAAGAACATCACGTGATGTGTTCCTGGGCGAAGACTCAGCCTGCCTGCCCGCTGAGGAAATGGAAAAGCCGGATAGAAGTGACCTCATCCAGACATTTCCTGATTGTGTGCGTGTACATAAATATGTATAATATACAGTTTATGACAGACAAGTGAAGTTGAAGTGGCTGCCTCAATGTTGACCTTGGTTCCACCTGCCCAAGGACATTTGTAAGTAAGGTGTGTGTGTGTGTGTGTGTGTGTGTGTGTGTGTGTGTGTGTGTGTGTGTGTGTGTGTGTGTGTGTGTGTTGATGGGGTGCAGGTTCTCAGTCTCAGCCAACCAATTTACTGTATGGAGCTACTGGCGTCTGGCGTTCTCATATTGATGTATGCATTCACTTCCCACTCGCCCCCATACACTCAGCCACACATTCCGGCATAAATCAAAAGGGCAGAACCAGCACCACTGTTCATGTTGAGGAGTGAAATGACTCATTCCCTGTGCGAAACACATTACCACATATTTTCTAACTTTAGAGGAAAAAAAAAAAAAAAAAAAACTCACTCGCATTTCCACTGTCGGAACCCCATCGCCAGATGTACTGCGACTAGAGGAACATTACCCCCCCCCCCCCCCACACACACACACACACACACACACACACACACACACACACAAACTCTGCCCTGTGAAAGGTTCTATCGCTTCAGGACTGACGGGGGGAGACAGCTGCATTCTGGTGCGCCCCCCCCCCACCCCCACCCCACTTCCACTCCGCTACCGTCAGCCAAACCCCCCCCCCCCCCCCAAGGGATACCTGGAATAACCTACAAAAGGTACTCCGACTTCATTGTCATGGGATTATCGGTTGGTTGCAGAGCATCATAAAAGCGTCTGTTATCTGTTAACCGCGTACTAAGAGTGTCTTAGTTCATATAGTGTACACTGTTCATAATGTAGGCTAACGTACTATCATTTATGTAACGTATTGTTTTTTTTTTAGTAGGCTAATGTAAATGCAATGTCATTTAACGTCACATTTTTTTTTTTATGTATTTTAAATTATGTTAAGCAGAGCTCCCCTGAAAGAGAGACCTTGGTTTCACTGGGATACATCCTGTATAAATATAGGTTTAATAATAATACTAAAACGAGAGGTAATGACATGCAGACCGATAATCACCTCCCTTTCCTTGGGGGGTGCTGAAGGGCCTAGGCTAGGGGTGGGCTAATGCTGATGTCACTCAGGCTAATGTCACTCAGTCACTCGGGCTCCAGCCATAACCGTCACCTGAGTGGATGGCCATAAGCCCACCTCCCCACCTCCCCCCCCCCCCCTTTCCCCGCCCCCAAATGTCTCCAAATGTCATTTTGATTCATCTTCATGGCCCCGGTATTAAAATGATACTGTGTTGTACAGTTGGTATCCATATTGTATGACTGTGCTCTTTGATTTATTCATAAACCCGAGGTGCCTCTAACAGTCATGAGATGTTTTTTCTTGCAGGAAAAGAAAGCTTGGTGACAAATGATTTGTTTACGTTGCATTCAGAGGTGGGAAACCCTTTTTCAAAGAGTGGAGGTACTTAGCCACCAACATCCTGGTCGTGTAGGAGTACTCATTAGTGGCATAAGCTGGTTTAGTGCTTTTTCTTACTGTTCAATACTTTTTGTATCATTCCCCCCTTTATTGCATATAGCTTTTTTATGTATTGGAATGCTACAATCTCTTTAGCTGCGTAGGTTTTATTGAGGTAATACCAATATCTGGTCTAAAGTTCATGACAACAGCTGCAACGGAAATGTTGTTGAGTTAAAATAAAAATGGTGTTGATGTGTTGAATACTTCTTCCCCCCCCACTGCATATTACACTCCCCAGAGTACATCTGTCAACATGGTGAGACTCTACCGTGTTCCTCCCATTCAGCAGCAACATTCAAATCAAAGTTTCAGCAAGATACAGCTACCCTGATACTCCATCCCACACAGAAACATCAACACGGGCCCTCCACAGTACACAATACAATACCAACAGTCATCAAAACCAATATGCACAGAAAATACCTTACGTCAAGTCATTCGCCGGATTTATGCATAACCTCTTGTCTGTCTCTGATGATGTTTGTGTTCCCCCGGTAATATTGCTTTCTTGGCTCTTTGCCTCTTGCTTTTGTACGAGACGGATGAGAGGCGATGTATTGCCTCTCTTACAAGTCACACAAACAGGCATGATGAAACGAAGCAAGGGCGTTTGGTCTGCCGTCTCTAGAACACAGGAGGAGCCCCATTGAATTTCATGAATAAATGAATGAATTAAAATTCTATGTAATCATACTTCAGATCTCGGCCCTGCTCCTCTTCCCTCTAGACTACTAAGGAATCTCTCTCCCGTCAGCGGTGCCCATTTGCAAACAAACACATATCATCTCAAAATATGCACTGGAGGAGAAGGAGAGGTTCGCCATGGCAACGGCACGAGAGCCCTACTGTATCACCTTTTTTCGGGTGGCGCGTGTTTGTGTGCGTGGGCTTCTTCTTCATTAGGATTCGCGAGGATTTCATCAATGAAAACTATTCATTTTTCACTTGGCGGCGGGTTGTGGAGGAGGAGGAGGAGGAGGAGGAGGAGGAGGAGGAGGAGAAGGAGGAGGAGGAGGAGGAGGAGCGCGCCGGTTGGTGTGGCCGTGATGGAGAGGCGAACTTGGATGCAGCTGTGATGTATAATACACACAACGAACACTCCATGCAGGGAGCAACGCCGCCTCTCTCTCTAGTTGTGTTGTTTTAATTGTCGTAGCTTGCCTTGCACACTTGCAGTATCAACAATTTTTTGAGTGTTTTTTTAAGTGCCCGAAGGATATTTTACAGTATATTTTAGAAATGTTACCTAATGTTTTTTGCAGGAAATCGTTTTTCTAAACTCTTGACAGCGGGTGCTGCGATGACGCTGACACCAACTGGCACCAACGATTGGCGCGCGGAAATGTAGCGTCTGACCCATAGCACAGTACAGTAGATGTCCGTTGATTTGTTTCACTCTAAACTGTTTGTTCTGAATTATCTGCTAACATTGCACTATTGATTGGCATGCTAAATGCTGGTTTAATGTACGAATGTGCTGTTTATTACCAATCCGTCGCGGGACCTTGTCAAACCGTGCTCTGCGCATTATAAACTCAAGTAAATACATTCAATTAGCCTAAGTGGCCCACCCTTAATCCCACCGAGTATCGACAAACATTATCATAACCCCCCAAAAATAATAAACACAAATGGAAATTAATAGACTAGGCGGCGAGATTGACAACTGATACATTTTACAGAAATATATCAATTCTAAACCGGGTTAACGCACCGATAGGCTAGCGAGAGAGAAGCAGCAAGCTGTTTTAAAAATGAGTCTGGAGACTCACAACATGCTTTAATTGATATGACCTTTAATTGCTCATTCAGTGCTAAGGAAAAGAGGCAGAGGAAGACATCAAGCCGGTCCGCTGTGGGTTGGTCGGGCTACAGAAGCAGTGTGCAGATCGGTCTAACACTCCAAGGCCCGGTGGACATAATTAAACCTGAATAACAAACACTTACACAAATGCCTCAGTCTCCTAGAACAGGATTGCGAGCACATTCAGTACACCAAGATCAGCGCTGCTGGTAGTAGCTAGTCCCTCCATCAGAGTGGCTTTGTGTTTCTGTGCAGAGAATTATAATTGGAGCCAAGACAATTATGACGTCAAAAAAGAGAGAGAAGAGAAAAAAATAAAAAGAGTCACATTTTTTAGCGACCAGTATGTATTTGTAGAAGTTGTACTGTACTTTGGGCTGTGCGGCCCCCAAGGGGATTGGTTTTGAGGACATGGTGTTGTCATTTGGTGGCTATCACGACAGTTTATTTTTCTTGAGAGTAGAAATATCTGCGGTATATAGAGCGCTGTCCACAAGAGCTTGTCTTCAGATACATGACACTGCAGCTGTATCTCCAACAAAAAGTATGTCGCCTTGAGAACCGGTGATTCTCGAGCCTTAACGGCCCTTAGGGGGCAGGAGCCTATCTCCTGTTTCCGTAGTGTGAGGTGGTTTGATGGACAAGTACAACCCCCTGGACCCCCGCTGGTATGTCGCAGGGTCTTACCCCCCCAATCCAACCCTTAACGCTGAGTGCCAAGCAGGGAGGCTACCATCGGGTAACATTTCTATAGTCTTTGGTACGACTCGGCCGGGGGGGGATCGAACTCACGACCTCCCGATCTCAGGGCTGAGGACACTCTAACCTCAAGGCCACTGAGCTGGTTCCTCCAACAAACCTACGTTGAATCAGTACAGTAAAAAGTCTCCCTCAACAAACAAGCGGTCCCATTATTATACTGCTCACGTCCTTCCCGTAACGATTGGATCTGATGTTAGTTTCATATCCTGTATTGTAAAAGAATGATGACTGCCAGGTTAAAGACCTCATTAAAGGCGAGTCCGTCTTGGAACGTGAACCGGGGCCAGGGGGACTATGCCCTGCTGGACTTGACCGCTGACCGGTCTCACACCCCTATTAGAACCACGCTCCGCGGGCCAACCTGCAGGTCCGACCGGGCCTATCTGGGCTGCTCACCAGAGAGCTCATCTGCTTTTAATGAGTGTCACCTGTCTGCCTGCCTGCCTGTCTGCCTGCCTGCCTGTCTGGCTGACTGTCTGCCTGTCTGTCTGTCTGTCTGGCTGTCTGGCTGACTGCCTGCCTGCCTGTCTGGCTGACTGTCTGTCTGCCTGTCTGTCTGTCTGTCTGGCTGTCTGGCTGACTGCCTGCCTGTCTGTCTCCCGGCCTGCCTGTCTGTCTGCCTGCCTGCCTACCTGTCTGCCTGTGCCTGTCTGTCTGCCAGCCTGTCTGTCTGTCTGTCTGTCTGTCTGTCTGCCTTCCTGCCTGCCTGCCTCCCCTCATACCACCCCCACCACCCCCACCACCACCACCACCCCCACCCTCAACACCACCACCACCACCAACACCACCCCCATCCTCAACACCACCCCCACCACCACCACCAACACCACCCCCACCCTAAACACCACCACCCCCACCACCCCCAACACCATCACCACCACCCCCAACACCCCCACCACCACCACCACCAACACCATCACCACCACCCCCAACACCCCCACCACCACCACCACCACCACCACGACCACCACCACCACCACCGCATGCAGGTGTTGGGGAGTTGGAGAGTCTAGACCAGAGGCTCATTAGCTTTCCTGTGGCTCACCACCTTCGCCAGTGATTGCAGAGGCCCCGTGCAGCAGCACTGGAGGGGGGGGGGGGGGGGGGGGGGTCCTGATTGAGAGCGTGCTTTATTACAGGGGCTTAGATGGGGGCTTCAGGATTAGTGCATAAGTCTTCCACCTGCATACTCCAGGAGAGGCCTGAAGCCTGGCAGGGCTCTGGCTGCGGGTGGAGGGGGGGGGGGGGGAGAGGGGGAGGGGGGGAGCGTGGCCCTGGGAGTGAAACAGCTTTCCTCACTTTGCATTGATAGACTGGCCAGAGGCTTAGCTAGCTCGGGCTTGTCCTGGAGGTCCGCGGCGGATTTGTGTTACTTACAACAGTCGACCCTAAATCTCTCTGGAAAGGGCACCGGCAACGCCGTCGGTTGGGTTGAGTTTTTTTGGGGGTTTCAAATGTTAATTCAAGTTAATTAGCTTTAATAACTTTGGCTTTTCTACCATGGAGTGAGTGTGTGTGTGTGTGTGTGTGTGTGTGTGTGTGTGTGTAGTGTGTGTAGTGTGTGTGTGTGTGTGTGTGTGTGTGTGTGTGTGTGTGTAGTGTGTGTGTGTGTGTGTGTGTGTGTGTGTAGTGTGTGTGTGTCTGTGTGTGTGTGTGCAGTGTAACATTTAACAAGGCTTGGCCACAGGATATGAAAGACTTAGCGTGCCTGCCTGGCCTGGTAAACGACCACCTCCCCTTCCCCCTACACCTGCCTGACTACTCCTCCCTCCCCCTACACCTGCCAGGTAAACACCCACCTCTCCCTCCCTGCCTACACCTGCCTGACCCTCCCCCTCCACCCACCTCTCCCTCCCCCTCCACCTGCCTGGTAAACACACACTCCCCCACCCCCCTACACCACAGGGCCGAGGTGGGTGAGAAAAGGGGGGGTGGGTGAGGGAAGGGAGGGTGGGTGAGGGAAGGATTGACGCCGGGCGGCCTCCACTCTCCTGAGCAGACCCCCGGGCAGTACCGCCCTTCAGACTGACGGGGGAACGCGCGCGGGGGGGGGGGCAGTGGTGAGTGACAGGGCTCCTAGCTGTGTGCTACTGTACTGTTACCTCTCCTTGTTGTGAAATGTTCCACTCCCTCCTACCTCAGCACTTCACTCAGTCTCCCAGTACCCCCCTGGCCTCCCCAGGCCTCCCCCGGTCTCCCCAGGCCTCCCCTGGCCTTCCCCGGCCTCCTCAGGCCTCCCCTGGCCTCCCCCTAGCCTCCCCAGGCCTCCCCCAGCCTCCCCAGCCCTCCCCCAGGCCTCCCCAGTCCTCCCCTGGCCTACCCAGACATCCCCAGTCCACCCCTGGCCTCCCCCGGCCTCCCCGGCCTCCCCCGGCCTCCCCCGGCCTCCCCTGGCCTCCCCTGGCCTCCCCAGTCCCTCTTCCTTCTATAAGCAGCGCTCCTGGCCAACAACAATGTGCTTCACTTACCGTTGAGTGCCTTTCACAGGTGGTGGCGCATTTCATAATGGCTCATTATTTACGTCTTATAAACGATGGTGTACAACTTAATACATTATTTCAAATTGCCGAAATTGTTTTTTTATCTCGGAGCCTATAGGGCACATATTAAATATAGTATTGAACTATCATACTAAATAATGTTGATTAATAAATAATAAAGGCTAGTAATAAATCATTTATTTATTAATGAATAATAAAGGCCCTCGTTCCTCCTCTCCCTTACCTACCTCCACCAGCGTCCACCACCACCACCGCCGCTCCAAAGACTACAACACCAGACTACAAAACTCAACAGAACAATGGAGTCATAAACAACTTTCCTTTCTCTTTTTTCCTTTTTTTTTCAGTTGAGCGTTGACTTTTTGCATAATGACGATGCCAGAGGGCGAAATGATTCATCTGGAATCTGTCCTCTGTAGGGAGAGAAGGGAGGGGGACCCTAAAATAGCAGCTTCTGATTGTCACACAATTGGCTTAGGTCTGCACTGTGCAGCTGTGCTCTGGGCCTGTCTGTCTGTCATTTAGCTGATTGCTGCGTGTATGCCAACCATCAGCGTGAGACTCGGGCTAGCTATGCAGCTCCACATCCTCTCCCCCTGTGGCATAACACACTCTGTACCAACCCAACGGATGCAAGCATCCTCCCAATGTCTCCAGAAAAGAATGCGGCATATGATTGGGGCATTAATGAGTTTCCATTCCCCCCCAAAAAAGAAAAGAAGAAGAAAAAAGTTTAGTCAGTTAAAGATCTTGATTGCTGACAGCACACAGTGGATGGGGATGACACAGTGTGGTTCACAGTGAGTTCAAAGGTTAGATTGAACCAGCTGCAGATATGGAATGACACCAAGCCCAACCCCCCCCCCCTTCTCCACCCGCCCCCCACCCCCATTGAATCTTTGACTTCGCTTATTAGTGGAGCGAAATGAAAGGAGGGGAGGAGAGGAGATGGAAGACAGAATGGAGTGTGATTTCCAGGGCAGTCCTGGCTAATTACCGGGACACGCGTGTGATTTCGCCCTCATCTACCTCCGAGGGCTCCACTTCCTGCTAAACCTCACGAACCCTCTTTGTTTCGTTCCCGAGCTCGTTAGACTATGCAAAAGAGTGTTGCTCCTGGGTGCAGCCAACCCAAACCCGACAGACAGCCCTAACAGGTTTACATATTAAGGTTATTGAAGGTTAAAGCCCAGTATAGGGACAGGGCCGTGTGCAAAAGTTATTGAAGGCTGACCCCCTCCTGCACCGTGTTACCATCTAACTGACTTGATTTATCACTCTGCAAAATGTGACACGTAAGAGAGATGACTTGGTGAACTGATGGATAACTAGAGTGAGAGAAGTAGATTTCTTTCATATTCTTTTTACTCGTGTACTAGTAAGTAGTTTATTTAAGTACTTTTAAAAAAAGAAAAGAAATCAATTTTCCAAGATGTATGACCATAGAAAACACATATCAATAAGGCATTAAATGAAATGGAAAAACAAAAACAAAAAGCATGACTGAAAAGGTGTAGGCTAAAGCATTAGCTTATTTAGCATGTCAAAACAGAACAGAAGACCAAATCATAAACAGAAACAGAAACAAAACAACAAAACAACAAAAGTTCTGAACCTATGTAGGTTCGTACGTACGTATGTCCCCACGCAGTAGCATGGTGTTTTTCGCCAACTGCTTTTATCAAAGACCTCGAAGCTACACTCAATAAACACTTTATTAGGAACACCTGTACACGTTCTCATTCATTCAGGTGGTGTAATGGTGTGGGGAATGTTTTCTTGGAACATTCTGGGCTTGTTAATACCTATCAATCATTTCTTGAATGCCACAGCCTATTTGAGTATTGTTGCTGACCATGAGCATTACTTCATGGCCACAATGTACCCATCTTCTAATGGCTACTTCCAGCATGATAATGCACCATATCAAAAAGCAAAAGTCGTCTCAAACTAGTTTCAAGAACATTACAATGAGTTCAGTGTTCTTCAGTGGCCTTTCCAGTCATCGGATTTGAATCTAATAGAACATCTTTGGGATGTGGTAGAACGAGAGATTCACAGCTTGAAAGTGCACCTGAAAAATCTGCAGTATCTGCATTCATGTCATCAGAACATCATGGACCAGAATCTCAAAGGAATGTTAGTAAACATTAAAGGGAGGCCCTACCAAGTATTAGTATAGTGTTCCTAATAAAGGGAAGCCCTACCCAGTATTAGTATAGTGTTCCTAATAAAGGGAGACCCTATCCAGTATTAGTATAGTGTTCCTAATAAAGGGAAGCCCTACCA
>NW_027662817.1:0-2000 GCF_963989245.1 Nansenia antarctica
TGGCCGTTTTTTTTTGTTTTTTTTACCGCCACTCAAATAGTGGAAAAATCGAATACGGATACTTGCACCGAGAATGTTGATGCAAACTGTACGAGAAGTGTGTGCCATGTAAGCAATTTCCACAGGCCATAAAAAAGAAGGTGCACGGATGTTATTTAATAGCCAGATGAAGGGATGGCGGGCGGGCGGACGCTCACACGATAAACTTTTATGCACTCTTGGATGATGGGGGGGGAGAAACGCGAGAGATTTCGCATCATTTTCGAGGTCGCTCACTCTTCCTCCTCCGCCTCATCATTCTTCTTCATCGTCGCTCAGAAATCTCACGAAAAAGCGGGAACTTCTGCACCGCTGTAAAGCGATGATGTGGTTGTTTAGTCATACAAAGCAATTATGGGGGGGGTATCTCTCTCTCTCTCTCTCCCTCTCTCTCTCCCTCCCTCTCTCTCTCTCTCTCTCTCTCCCTCTCTCTATAACACACTCCTCTGCACACGGTGGGGCGGGCCAACACCAGGGGAGGAACTTATAGGCTGGGTAATGCAGCTATTAAAACCTGGGCCTTTTTTCATCAAAACAGCCTTGCCTCCCCCCACCCCCCACCTCCCCCCCTCTCTCTCTCTCCTTCTCCTTCTCCCTCTCCTCCCCCTCTTTTATGTGTCTCGGCGATGGCGATATTAGTCTTTTATGTGTCACACTGTTATGGCTCTGTGGTCGATTGTCTCAATGCACCGAGCACAGTCAGCGACTCTTTTTACACAGAGGAGAGAGGGTGTCTTTCTTTTTTTACACCCTCAAATGATCCCACATGATCCCTCCTCCTCCCATTAACTCAGTAGTCTGTAAATGTGTTGTTCTGGCCTAGTGAGACATATAGGCATAATGGTCATACATGGTGATTATTTTCCTTTATTTTTTCTGTTTTTGGTCGGGTGAGATTGTAGTCATGGTTGGGATTTGAACCGGAAACCCTCCTTGCATGTTTGATGTTGTTGTTTCTCGATCGCGGCTTCATTTTTCCGACAGTGGTTCCAGTGCATGTTCCAAGGTTTACTGCTCCAAGCCCGGTGCTTCCAGCCGAGTGCACACGCCCTGTTTTATTTGCCACAGTTGGGCTTTTCTAATCCCAGACGGTCGTACAGTTGTTAACCTTCTGAGGTTCGTAAAGGTGGCAAACATTTCCAAATCCCAACTGTTTCCCCAACAGGTTCTATTAACATGAAGTTTCGTTTTAGGCCGTTTTAATCTCATTTTAGTTTATGGCAATTGGGTAGTTTTACAGCAAGCTAACTTGGAGTGTCTATATATACCCAACAAGTTTGCTAGCCAACTTAAAGCAGACTTGGGTTGCTGAGAATATCTCGCCCTCCCTCTGGCCCCCGCTGTGGAAAAACTCTCATCTCTTGCCAGATTAAAAGTCCTTCTTGCCTAAGCTCTCGCCAGGTAAAAGTCCCCGCGAAGAAAGAGAGGAATTGAGTCACGAAGAAAGAGAGAGAGAGAGTTTAGGGAGGCGAGCTGAGAGAGGTACTAGGAGCTGACGTCTGTTCACCCAACAGACACCCCCCTCACCCCCCCAACCCCCTGAGTAAGTGGTCCAAGGATCGTGTAATTTGGGAAGCAAGGAGAAACGAATTAAAGGTCTCCAGAGAGAGAGGTTGAATCTCATTCCTTTTCGCCTTTTTTTTCGTTCCTTTTCTGTCGTTCCCTGAAAGTTTTGGGGCGAGGGGAAATAACACGCCGTAGAGGAGGTCAGGGCCTCTATTAAGAGCCGGGACACTCGGAACCGACTCTGGTTACTGATGTGTGTGTGTTTCTCTGTGTGTGTGTGTGTGTGTGTGTGTGTGTGTCTCAGACACCTGCCCCGTGTCCTGCGGTAGCATTGTCGCGCAGGGAGGAGTTGGGGAAGCGAACTTCAGTCCATTACTCATTGGCCCTTTGCTCAGAACAGGCCAAACTATCCTCCCTCTCTCTCTCTCTCTCTCTCTCTCTCTCTCTCTCTCTCT
>NW_027662816.1:0-46552 GCF_963989245.1 Nansenia antarctica
AGGTAGCCTACTAAGATGAAATCAAATGTTGAGGTCATAAGGTTCTATCTCTGTTTAGGGTAGTTCAGAGATATTGAGCGTCAAAGTTTTTACATTCCATTATGTTTTGTGAGATGGAACCTTTGTATTTTATTAATTACTAACTAAAAAATTTCAACATTTAAAAATAACACCACACAGGCATTAATAAACACCTAATGGATCAGATTATGTAAAATACTAGATTTTGACAAAAATTGAGATAGAACCTTATAATTCTAACGTCACGAAATGGTAAGGACTTTTGCTTTGGTCTTACTGCTTGTCTCAGCCACCCTGTCTCAGTCAGTGTAACATGCCTAGCATGAGTGTGCGTCATGCAGTGGGTTGAAGAGGAGTTCAACGTGAGTAAAAGCCTTTTATTTGGCTTGCAGACAGTCATGGCACTAACAGTACTTAGGTTGTGGGTTCGATTCCCGCTGGGACCGTAGGCCTATGTACCCAAAAAATGTATGCACTCACTCACTGCAATGTTAGTTGCTTTGAATAAAGGCGTCCGCTAAATGTGACAGCGTCTGGTGAAAAGGCAACAAGCAGGGGGAGGTCATTTTTCAGTTTTTGACAGATTATGAAAGGGCAGGTTGGAAGCTTTCAAATGAGTGTGTCATACATTGAAATCTGAAAAGAAGTTGAAGAAGATATGTGTGTCAACTAACAGAGAAAATGCCTTTCAAAGGCATAATTATATACCAACGCATTTACGGGAGCATGCCTATGTTCCCCGGGTCCTATGTTCCCCGGGTCCTATGTTCCCCGGTTCCGCACTTCCGAAAAAGGGTTCTATGTTCCCCGCTTCCGAAAAAGGGTTCTATGTTCCCCGCTTCCGAAAAAGGGTCCTATGTTCCCCGCCTGCCGTTGTGTCAAGCGACCTCATGTGTCGTTATGTGGTACTGCATGAGAGTTTGACTTTTTTTTTTTTTTTTTTTTTTTGGGGGGGGGGGTCTTAAGATGACTTGGAAATAATGAAGAACACAATGAATGTCATAGTATTGTCTCAGCATTTTATATAACTCCCTAGATAGATCATTTTCGAGATGGAATTGAAAATCTTATATTCCTAAAAGAACACCAGTGATATATATATATACACATTATAAAATATTTTTTCTGTATTTTTGTCAAACGAAATCAAATAAATACAGTAGAGATATCAATCCAAAATATAGGCTTTTATTGCAACCAACAACAACAACAAAAAAACTATGTTTGTGCAAACATGGTGTTTGTTTCCAAGACCAAGCATCAAAATGCCAACCTATGGGACAATACTGTACATCCCATTGGCAGGACGTCACGTAACAGCGCAGTGTGTCTCTAGGTTACAGTGTCACATATCCCATAATATAATCCCTAAGTAACTAGCCAGTTTTCGTAGCACAGTGAGTGACGTCTTCGAAATCAAAAACCCTGCTGTGCGGTTTTGAGCGACATTGAAAAATATGCTTTTCGTATTATATCTCGTTAACGGTACATGACTATGACTCCATTCAAAGTTCAGTTTGTTTAGCATGCTATTGTGATCATGGAGACATTTAGTTTGGAATTATAACCCATTGTGACCCTGAGATATTCGTCCATAAGCGACCATCTCAGCGTTTTGAGCGACATTGAAAAATGTGCTTTTCGTATTATATCTCGTTAACGGTACATGACTATGACTCCATTTAAAGTTCAGTTTGTTTAGCATGCTATTGTGATCATGGAGACATTTAGTTTGGAATTATAACCCATTGTGACCCTGAGATATTTGTCCATAAGCGACCATCTCAGCGTTTTGAGCGACATTGAAAAATATGCTTTTCGTATTATATCTCGTTAACGGTACATGACTATGACTCCATTTAAAGTTCAGTTTGTTTAGCATGCTATTGTGATCATGGAGACATTTAGTTTGGAATTATAACCCATTGTGACCCTGAGATATTCGTCCATAAGCGACGCCCCCCCCCTGCTGTGCGGTTTTGAGCGACATTGAAAAATATGCTTTTCGTATTATATCTCGTTAACGGTACATGACTATGACTCCATTCAAAGTTCAGTTTGTTTAGCATGCTATTGTGATCATGGAGACATTTAGTTTGGAATTATAACCCATTGTGACCCTGAGATATTCGTCCATAAGCGACCATCTCAGCGTTTTGAGCGACATTGAAAAATGTGCTTTTCGTATTATATCTCGTTAACGGTACATGACTATGACTCCATTTAAAGTTCAGTTTGTTTAGCATGCTATTGTGATCATGGAGACATTTAGTTTGGAATTATAACCCATTGTGACCCTGAGATATTCGTCCATAAGCGACCATCTCAGCGTTTTGAGCGACATTGAAAAATATGCTTTTCGTATTATATCTCGTTAACGGTACATGACTATGACTCCATTTAAAGTTCAGTTTGTTTAGCATGCTATTGTGATCATGGAGACATTTAGTTTGGAATTATAACCCATTGTGACCCTGAGATATTCGTCCATAAGCGATGCCCCCCCCCTGCTGTGCGGTTTTGAGCGACATTGAAAAATATGCTTTTCGTATTATATCTCGTTAACGGTACATGACTATGACTCCATTCAAAGTTCAGTTTGTTTAACATGCTATTGTGATCATGGAGACATTTAGTTTGGAATTATAACCCATTGTGACCCTGAGATATTCGTCCATAAGCGACGCAGATTAATGTATGAATAGAGCAGATTAATGTCTGAATAGCAGATTAATGTCTGAATAGAGCAGATTAATGTATGAATAGAGCAGATTAATGTGTGAATAGAGCAGATTAATGTCTGAATAGAGCAGATTAATGTATGAATAGAGCAGATTAATGTATGAATAGAGCAGATTAATGTCTGAATAGAGCAGATTAATGTCTGAATAGAGCAGATTAATGTCTGAATAGAGCAGATTAATGTCTGAATAGAGCAGATTAATGTGTGAATAGAGCAGATTAATGTGTGAATAGAGCAGATTAATGTCTGAATAGAGCAGATTAATGTATGAATAGAGCAGATTAATGTCTGAATAGAGCAGATTAATGTCTGAATAGAGCAGATTAATGTATGAATAGAGCAGGTTAATGTTTGTCCATCAACGTCGAATTCTGACGTCTGCCGTGTGAGACCAGGGGCCTAATTCATAAAGAAATACTTGAACGTCATCTTTGACTTTCACGTAAGCACATTTTTCTAAACGGACGTGAGCATTATTTATAAAACGGGCTGAGATGGTTTAAAGTTGCGTACGTGCTTCCTTCTATAAATACCAAACATACTTGGAATTGAACGCAGGTGAATGAGGTTTGTATTAACGCCCTGTGATAGAGGCTCAATTATAGCGGCTGAATGAAGCCAAGTGCTATAATATAATATAATACAGACAGACAATACTGACAATATTATATACTGTCTGTATTATATTATATTATAGCACTTGGCTTCATTCAGCCGCTATTTGAGCCGCTATCACAGGGCGTTAATACTATATTATATAGGCGTGCGTCTGGAAGGGGAGAGGGCAGTAATACCACGTTCATTGATAAAATGACATAAGGGATGGAAAGGGGGGATGGCAGTTTTAGAAGGGGGATGATTTGGACTGTTTTTATTTCAGGGGGATGCCATTCCCCCTCATCCCGACTCAACTCGAAATCCAGTATCATTTAGCGCGTGGCCGGGCAAGGCATAGGCATGTTGAAGAGAGATAGACAGCTCCGGAGGGATATAAAGAAAGACTGAAATACAATCATAAACATTAGTTCCCTTTCAATCTTGAATTAAACTCATTTTCTCGGCTGATAACAACATCGTTAATTTTATTACGAGCCACTTGCATGAATTACAGTAGGCAACGTTTTTCCAGTGCAGCTCACATGCCTGTAATAACTCCGCATAACCAGTAGGTAATGTACGTAAGCAAGTTGAATACTCGACGTCGAGCTACGATCGTTTCCACGATCAAATTGACTCACGTTGACATTTTATAAATCACTACGTTGACGTGGTTTTCTACGTACGACACGGGTAAGATCAACATTTGATCTAAGCACCCGTTATGAATGAGGCCCCAGGCTGATTAGAGTTAGTAGATTTGTGACGGCCCCCCAGTGTGTCTGAATTGGAGTCCTAGTATACTGTACTTCCAAATGGTTTAGCATGGGGGGTCAGGTTCAGTACTAGATTTGGGCCGAGGTCCAATAGTGTCCTACCTACAAAAGGTTTTGTACATATAATCATTTTGTTCATATAATAATGTTGTACACATAGTAATCCACAGTATGATTATGTATTTGTGTATGTTGTTTAAAAAAAAAACAATAAAAAAAAAACTAACAGTATAATTATGTATTTGTGTATGTTGTTTAAAAAAAAAAAAAAAAAAAAAAAAAAAAAAAACATGCAGTACTACATAACGACACCTGGGGTCGCTTGACACAACGGCAGGCGGGGAATATACGGAAGCGGGGAACATAGAACCCTTTTTCGGAAGCGGGGAACATAGAACCCTTTTTCGGAAGTTTTCGGAAGAGGGGAACATAGAACCCTTTTTTTTTTTTTTGCTAAGAAACCGGGGAACATAGGACCCGGGGAACATAGGACCCGGGGAACATAGGGATGACCCCGCATTTACCATCAGGCCAAGAGGAGCTGAGGGACGGGGGCCTTCAGAGTGGCTAGAAAGCTTCTGAAGAACGGCATCACTATGATCCATTTACATTTACATGTTTGGCATTTAGCAGACACCTTATTCCAAAGAGACTTACAATCAATACATTTGACTAAGCGTGAAGTGAATCATCAATCCACCAGTCGTAGCAGGAAGAATAATCCAGCTCAGGCCCGGGGCCATTGGAAATCTCTGTTATAGAAGGAAAAATCACCTTCTTCTAAACCTAGACTTTTTTATATAGACACTGGAGAAACAGAGAAACAGTACAAGGTGTTTTTTATTGGTTTTTATAAAAACGCAACACCGTGTATACAATCAATTAATCAAACAATCAGACATTTAAGACATTACATTCAACAACAACCAACATTAAACTAACTAAAGTGCTCAGTGTTCAGTGTATTGTCCAGTGTAGTGTAATGTTCAGTGTTCAGTGTTCAGTGTCCAGGTTCCAGTGTCGGTAGGAGGCAGGGGTAAAAAACCTGTTCGCTGTGCATCCGGGAAAAAAATTCCCCTGCAGCCCTCTAGTTGTAGAGCGACTACTATCCAGTTTGCCCACCAGTGCAAAGCCGTGGCTCCCCCACCTCCCTCCCCCGAGGGACCCCACACACCCGACTCACCCGACCCGCCCCACCACCGGCGCATCCGGCCCAGCCCACCAGGCTCAGACTCCTGTAGCCCTTCACGAGGCTAGCCGGACCAGGCGCCCCAGCGGCGGAGCAGATCGAGCACGCAGGCCGACCGGAAGCCCCCGAGGAGAGGCCCAGAGAGCTCGGCGCATGGCAGGCAAGCAGAGGCGAAAAACCTGTACACAGCTTATCCAGGGAAAAAGCTCCCTGGCTCTTCTCAGCTTGTTCCGGGCTGGGGGTTGGGGGTTGGCGGGTAGGGGACTGGGCCTGTAGCTGGGGGCCTGGAGTTGGGGGGGGGGGGCCCGGAACAGGGGGTTTGGGGTCGCTGAGTTGGAACCTGGGGTTGGTGCTGGGGTGACGTGGTGGTTCCCGCCGGTCTCTGCTCCTGGGTCTGGAAGCCTGGGTAGGTGTCAGAGCTGGATATGACATGTGCCTGAAAAGATACAGGAGTGAGAGAAGGGAGGTGTGCATGGTTTGTGTAGTGTGCATTTTGGTGTCAGGCGGGTGATCAGTACTTCCCTGTGACCCAGTGGTGTTGGTCATCCTGGTGCTGGTGGTGCTGGCAGAGACGGCTGGTTCGGCTGTGGGTTGTGTGTGGTGATATTCTGGTGAGGGTAGGAAGTGGGTCAGTGCTGTGTACATGTGTAGGTGGTGGAAGGTGCAGTACACTTCCCTGTTGGTGTTGTGCGCTGCTCCTCTCCTGGTCCTTGTGATGGTGATACTGCTGACCAGGGCTTGTGCTGGAACGGTGGTGAAGGTGATAGTGCAGGAACTGGTGGTGTAGTGAGGTAGGCCCGGGGTGGGGGGGGGTTGGGCGATGCGGCGCGGCATGGGGGGCGGTTTAGAGGATGACGTCCTTCCATCTCTCCACCCCCCACACCGCTCTTGCTTGATCCGGGTTATTTTTAAAGTCAACAATAGCATGGTCCCTGAGGAAGAGGGTGATTCTCCTCCTCAGGGTTGTCAGGTGGACGCTCTGTTTCTGATAGACCCTGATGTTCCTCGTCTCCCAGAGTACCTGCTTGACGGCGCTGATGATCCTCCACTGTTGTTGTAGTTGGGGGGTTGTGCACCCCCCGGGAGGACCATACAGGATGTTGTCGCCCGTCAAGCGGGGCAGGGTCAGCAGGCTGTTTAGGGAGACAGAGGGAACAAACAGGGCCCAGACCCGCCTGGCCACGGAGCACTCACAGAACAGGTGGTTAATGTGTTCTGTGTCCGTGCATCCGTGGGGGCATTTCTCAGTCTTTGCGATGTGCCGCCTATGCAAGAATTCCCTAGTGGGGAGACAACCATGAGCAGCCATCCAGGCAATGTCTTTTTGTTTATTGTTAGTACATTTATGATTAATGTTTTTCCATACCTGTTTGGAGTCCACGGCTGTGCTGGCCTTGGGGTGAGTAATGGTTTCCTTCGACCTTATGAAGGTCATAATGTCTTTGTATTTCCATGAGGCCAGCCCAGCCGCGGACAATCCTGTCTTGAAGGCAAAGTCCCTCCATATCTTGTAGACTGGAGGGGGGTCCCAGCTGTAGGGCACAGTGTGATTTATTGATGCGGTCACCCTGAGTGTCCGGAGGATGGGTGTGGCATAGTATATTTCAAAGAACCTGGCTTTCCTATCTTTGTTGTTGATGTTGTTGATGAGGTTGGAGAGTCCCTGTGCCCTAATGATGTTTAGGATGTCTGGGACCCCTTTCCCCCCATTCTCCACTGTTTTGTACAGGGTGGTGCGTTTTAGTTTTTCCATCTGGCTCCCCCAGACAAAGGTAAACATGATCCTTTCGATGGTTTTGGATACTGCTCTGTCTGGGGGAAACACCCTGCCCAGGTAAAGGAGAATGGGAAGAACAATAGCCTTCAGGACCAGGATCTTGCCTGTCATTGTGAGAGGCCGTGCACTCCACTCACAGATCTTCTTTTGGACCTGGCGGATGGTCTCCTTCCAGCTGCCGGAGGCTCCTCCATCTTTCTGGTAGGTGATCCCCAGCAGCTTAATGTTTTCCGTCTTTACAGGGAAGGAGGTTGCCAGGTTCTCCTGCCAGTGCTGCGACAGAAACAGCTCACACTTACCCCTATTGATCAGGGCGCCAGTGGCTGCACAGTAGTCCTCCACCACTTTCGTTGCTGTGGAAATGGAGCGACTATCTGTGCCGACGATGGTAATGTCGTCCATGTACGCCACCACCTTGAGCCTCTCCCCCCGGGCCCCTGGTAGAGGGTAGCCCATGATGTTGGGGGAGCTCCTGATCTTCCGTAGGAACGGCTCCAGGTAGATGACGTACAGTAGAGGGGCCAAGGGGCATCCCTGCCGTACTCCAGCTTTGATGGGGAAGGGGTCTGTCAACTGGTTGTTGATCCGAACTCTGCTCGTGATGTTGTTGTAGCAGAGTTCGGTCCAGTTGAGCAGGTGCTGGGGGAAGTTCATGCCTCTCAGCACCCTCTGCAGGAAATCATGGCTAACCCTGTCAAAGGCCTTCTCCTGATCCAGGCTGAGAAGGCCTAAAGGGGACCTCCGCTCCTGGGAGTGCAGGATGAGGTCTCTCACCAGGAGCAGGTTGTCGTTGATGGACCTACCGGGGACGCTACAGGTTTGGTCAGGGGCTATAACTGAGGGGAGGAGGGTTTGAAACCGTTGGGTGAGGGCTTTTGTCATGATTTTATAGTCCACTGGGAGGAGATTGATGGGGCGCCAGTTCCGGAGGTCCTTGAGGTCCCCTTTCTTGGGGATCAGTGTGACCGTACTCTGTCTCATTGACTCTCCAAGCCTCCCTTCCCTGTAGACGGCTTTGAAGACCTCCGCCAAGTCCTCCTTGAGGAGATCCCAGAGAGTCTTGTAGAACTGTAGTCTTGTAGAGTCTTGTAGAATGCTGGGATCCCATCCGGTCCAGGGGCCTTGTGTGTATTCAAGGAGTGCACGGCCCGGGTGAGCTCCTCCGTGGTCAGCTCTGGGTTCTCACTCTCACCACCCTCGGGGACCCGGTCCAGACCATCCAGGAAGGTGGCCATGAGAGTCTCGTCGGTTGTCTTGATGTTGTAGAGACTCTCGTAGAAATCTCTTGCCACCCCCGGGATGTTGCCTCTGTCTGACACGGTGTCCCCATTGGTGTCGTATAGGGACAGGATAGGCTTGTGTTTTGACCGTGCCTTGCGGAAGAAGTGGCGTGTGCATTTCTCCTCCTCCTCCAGGCCCTGGAGTTTTTCCCTGAACTGTTTCTTTTGTTGTTGCTCCCGGTAGAGGGTGGCAAGGTGTTGTTTGGTCTCAGCCAGTTCTCGGGCCACATCCAGACCACCCAGCTGTAGGAGACTTAGGCGTTGGAGGGCCGCGTTGTGGTGTTGAAACCTGGCCCTCTGTTCTGCCGCTTTCCTCCTTCCGACTGACCCGAAGTAGCCCTTTGTCCTGGCCTTAACCATCTCCCACCACTCTATCGGGGAGTCGAACAGTTCTTTTAGGGTCCTCCACTCCAGGTAGCGCCTGGAGAAGGAATGCACCACTGTTGGGTCCTGAAGGATCGATGTATTCATCCTCCAGGTACCCCTACCCGCTCTTGTTTGGCCATCCCATTCCAGGGACACTGTCAACATCCTGTGGTCCGAGAAGTGGGCCGCCTGGCTGGTCAGGGTTCCCATCCTCAGACCTGGCGAGAGCAAGAACATGTCTATCCTGGAGGAAGAATTCCCGGAGGAACTCACCCTTGTGTGTGTCGGCGGGGAGGTGCCACCGGCGTCTACCAGTTGGAAGTCGTCTATGATGGACTGAAGTTCTGTAGTGGATCGGTCTCTCCTGGGCCTGCTGCGGTCCTCATCCCGGAGGGCACAGTTGAAATCTCCCCCCACTAGGACTGGTGTGGGGATGAGGAGGAGAGACCGAAGTTTCTTGAAAAGGGAGACTCTCTTGGCCACGTTGGTTGGGCCGTACACATTGATGACCCTCAGCGGCGAACCCTGGATCTCTACAAGGTCTCTACAACAGTACAAGGGGGGCAATAGAAGTTTTTAGGGGACACAGTAAAGGGGAAAAAGCGGGTGTCTTCAGGAGACGCAGTGCTGGGGGGGCAGTAGATGTCTCAGGAGGAGCAGTTAAGGTGTAACCCGAAGAGATGGAGGTCTTCAGTCTCTGACGGAAGATGGGTAGTGACTCTGCAGTTCTGACAGCCGTGGGAAGCTCATATAGACCTGCTGCCTATGGTAGATGTGAACCAGAGAGTCACAGTCCAGAGACCTTAACTCTAACCCTCGGTCCAATGAAATCATAAAATGAGATAATGAAGAGTACGGAGTCAAAGGTGCAACGGCTCAGCTGAAATACAGCCAACTATGTCTTTCTTCAACCAGGGTTGCCAATTCTCACACTCCTGGCGCGTGACGCACACTTTCACTTTCAGCCCTGCACACGCTTTATTTATTTATTTTTATTTAACCTTTATTTAACCAGGAGGTCCCTTGAGATTTAAACCTCTTTTTCCGAGGGAGACCTGGCCAAGATAGCACACCGGTACAAGTACAAGGTTACACAACTGGAGAATAAAGCACAATAAAAACAGACAAGAGATAACACAACAAAAACACAACAAAATCCATTTTAGGAATAGCAATTGCACTCTTATGTTACACATTTCTTAATCAGTTTTTGAACTCTGATTATTAAACTGTAGTGTGTTCTGGAGGTTATTCCATGACCAGATTATTAAACTGTAGTGTGTTCTGGAGGTTATTCCATGACCAGGTTATTAAACTGTAGTGTGTTCTGGAGGTTATTCCATGACCAGGTTATTAAACTGTAGTGTGTTCTGGAGGTTATTCCATGACCAGGTTATTAAACTGTAGTGTGTTCTGGAGGTTATTCCATGACCAGATTATTAAACTGTAGTGTGTTCTGGAGGTTATTCCATGACCAGATTATTAAACTGTAGTGTGTTCTGGAGGTTATTCCATGAAGCTGCTCTGCCAAGTTCCAAGCAAATCCTGGGTACCTGGTAGAGGCAGAGCAACAACCATCTAGTGGAGCCAAAAGCTCTTTGTCTGGCAAACTGGTAGTGGACGATAGTCGTGAAAATGGAACTAGACGAAGACAAAGTGTTGGTCCTGTTGGAGTGGGTAAGTAAGAAGTTAGGCTAAATTCTGTAGCTTACTATTTGATATGACATGGCACAGGCCATAGCTAGCAAGCTCTAGTAGTTGATAATTGTTCATGCAGACTCAAACCTTTTTCTCATCTCCAGATCAACAGCTTGAAATTGGACCAACCATTGCTACAAATCAATCAGTTACAAGATGGCTTGTTGTTGCTGAAATTAATGCATAATTTATGAGTAAAGCGAATGTGCTTGGTTATATTTTACATTAAATTCCTACAGTGGGGTGCAAAAATGTGGCCACCCCTAGTCAAAATGCCTTTTACAATTAATATCTAAGTGAAAAGAAGCAAACCTAAGCTCTAAATGGTACAAAGTTAAACATGACACTTTGATTTAAGCTCCTCCCACTTTGATTTAAGCTCCTCCCACTTTGATTTAAGCTCCGCCCACTTTGACTTAAGCTCCTCCCACTTTGATTTAAGCTCCGCCCACTTTGACTTAAGCTCCTCCCACTTTGACTTAAGCTCCTCCCACTTTGATTTAAGCTCCTCCCACTTTGATTTAAGCTCCGCCCACTTTGACTTAAGCTCCTCCCACTTTGACTTAAGCTCCGCCCACTTTGATTTAAGCTCCTCCCACTTTGACTTAAGCTCCTCCCACTTTGATTTAAGCTCCTCCCACTTTGACTTAAGCTCCTCCCACTTTGATTTAAGCTCCGCCCACTTTGACTTAAGCTCCTCCCACTTTGATTTAAGCTCCTCCCACTTTGATTTAAGCTCCTCCCACTTTGATTTAAGCTCCGCCCACTTTGATTTAAGCTCCTCCCACTTTGATTTAAGCTCCGCCCACTTTTACACAAGCTCCGCCCACTTTTACACAGCTCATTAACATACAGCTCATTAGCATGAATCTCATTAGCATGAAGCTCATTAACATACAGCTCATTAACATACACACACAGCTAATTAACATACATCTCATTAACATACAGCTAATTAGCATGAAGCTCATTAACATACAGCTCATTAACATACACACAGCTCATTAACATACATCTCATTAACATACAGCTCATTAGCATGAAGCTCATTAACATACAGCTCATTAACATACACACACAGCTCATTAACATACAGCTCATTAACATACAGCTCATTAGCATGAAGCTCATTAACATACAGCTCATTAACATACACACACAGCTCATTAACATACAGCTCATTAACATACAGCTCATTAGCATGAATCTCATTAGCATGAATCTCATTAGCATACAGCTCATTAACATACACACACAGCTCATTAACATACATCTCATTAACATACAGCTCATTAGCATGAAGCTCATTAACATACACACACAGCTAATTAACATACAGCTCATTAACATACAGCTCATTAGCATGAAGCTCATTAACATACAGCTCATTAACATACACACACAGCTCATTAACATACAGCTCATTAACATACAGCTCATTAGCATGAATCTCATTAGCATGAATCTCATTAGCATACAGCTCATTAACATACACACACAGCTAATTAACATACATCTCATTAACATACAGCTCATTAGCATGAAGCTCATTAACATACAGCTCATTAACATACACACACAGCTCATTAACATACATCTCATTAACATACAGCTCATTAGCATGAAGCTCATTAACATACAGCTCATTAACATACACACACAGCTCATTAACATACATCTCATTAACATACAGCTCATTAGCATGAAGCTCATTAACATACAGCTCATTAACATACACACACAGCTAATTAACATACAGCTCATTAACATACAGCTCATTAGCATGAAGCTCATTAACATACAGCTCATTAACATACACACACAGCTCATTAACATACAGCTCATTAACATACAGCTCATTAGCATGAAGCTCATTAACATACAGCTCATTAACATACACACACAGCTCATTAACATACATCTCATTAACATACAGCTCATTAGCATGAAGCTCATTAACATACAGCTCATTAACATACACACACAGCTCATTAACATACATCTCATTAACATACAGCTCATTAGCATGAAGCTCATTAACATACAGCTCATTAACATACACACACAGCTAATTAACATACAGCTCATTAACATACAGCTCATTAGCATGAAGCTCATTAACATACAGCTCATTAACATACACACACAGCTCATTAACATACAGCTCATTAACATACAGCTCATTAGCATGAATCTCATTAGCATGAATCTCATTAGCATACAGCTCATTAACATACACACAGCTAATTAACATACATCTCATTAACATACAGCTAATTAGCATGTTTATTTAGCATTAGCATTTTTTTGTTTTTTTTACAGATCTGTCGTCTGTAACTTCAGTTTAACATGACTTCCCGGGGTCGTAGAGACCCAGGGTTAGGCTTAAAATGACCGTGTAGACCTAATGAACTTAAATATGAAAACCGCGTGTTTCTATCACATTCATAGCCAGAGTTATACGCCCCGTAGTGTGACTCTATTTCCCTATCTATTTTGGACTTCTTGTCGTCTGTAACTTCAGTTTAACATGACTTCCCGGGGTCGTAGAGGGCTGGGGTTAGGCTTCAAATGACCGTGTAGACCTAATGAACTTAAATATGAAAACCGCGTGTTTATATCACATTCATAGCCAGAGTTATACGCCCCGTAGTGTGACACTATTTTATTTTAGTGTGTCTGGACTTCTTCTTCTTCTTCTTCTTCTTCTTCTTCTTCTTCTTCTTCTTCTTCTTCTTCTTCTTCTTCTTCTTCTTCTTCTTCTTCTTCTTCTTCTTCTTCTTCTTCTTCTTCTTCTTCTTCTTCTTCTTCTTCTTCTTCAGTTTAACATGACTTCCCGGGGTCGTAGAGGGCTGGGGTTAGGCTTCAAATGACCGTGTAGACCTAATGAACTTAAATATGAAAACCGCGTGTTTATATCACATTCATAGCCAGAGTTATACGCCCCGTAGTGTGACACTATTTTATTTTAGTGTGTCTGGACTTCTTCTTCTTCTTCTTCTTCTTCTTCTTCTTCTTCTTCTTCTTCTTCTTCTTCTTCTTCTTCTTCTTCTTCTTCTTCTTCTTCTTCTTCTTCTTCTTCTTCTTCTTCTTCTTCTTCTTCTTCTTCTTCTTCTTCTTCTTCTTCTTCTTCTTCTTCTTCTTCTTCTTCTTCTTCTTCTTCTTCTTCTTCTTCTTCTTCTTCTTCTTCTTCTTCTTCTTCTTCTTCTTCTTCAGTTTAACATGACTTCCCGGGGTCGTAGAGGGCTGGGGTTAGGCTTCAAATGACCGTGTAGACCTAATGAACTTAAATATGAAAACCTTGTGTTTCTACCCTGACCAGGTTATTAAACTGTAGTGGGTTCTGGAGGTTATTCCATGACCAGATTATTAAACTGTAGTGTGTTATGGAGGTTATTCCATGACCAGGTTATTAAACTGTAGTGGGTTCTGGAGGTTATTCCATGACCAGGTTATTAAACTGTAGTATATTCTGGAGGTTATTCCATGACCAGATTATTAAACTGTAGTGTGTTCTGGAGGTTATTCCATGACCAGATTATTAAACTGTAGTGTGTTCTGGAGGTTATTCCATGACCAGGTTATTAAACTGTAGTGTGTTCTGGAGGTTATTCCATGACCAGGTTATTAAACTGTAGTGTGTTCTGGAGGTTATTCCATGACCAGATTATTAAACTGTAGTGTGTTCTGGAGGTTATTCCATGACCAGATTATTAAACTGTAGTGTGTTATGGAGGTTATTCTATGACCAGATTATTAAACTGTAGTGTGTTCTGGAGGTTATTCCATGACCAGATTATTAAACTGTAGTGTGTTCTGGAGGTTATTCCATGACCAGATTATTAAACTGTAGTGTGTTCTGGAGGTTATTCCATGAAGCTGCTCTGCCAAGTTCCAAGCAAATCCTGGGTACCTGGTAGAGGCAGAGCAACAACCATCTAGTGGAGCCAAAAGCTCTTTGTCTGGCAAACTGGTAGTGGACGATAGTCGTGAAAATGGAACTAGACGAAGACAAAGTGTTGGTCCTGTTGGAGTGGGTAAGTAAGAAGTTAGGCTAAATTCTGTAGCTTACTATTTGATATGACATGGCACAGGCCATAGCTAGCAAGCTCTAGTAGTTGATAATTGTTCATGCAGACTCAAACCTTTTTCTCATCTCCAGATCAACAGCTTGAAATTGGACCAACCATTGCTACAAATCAATCAGTTACAAGATGGCTTGTTGTTGCTGAAATTAATGCATAATTTATGAGTAAAGCGAATGTGCTTGGTTATATTTTACATTAAATTCCTACAGTGGGGTGCAAAAATGTGGCCACCCCTAGTCAAAATGCCTTTTACAATTAATATCTAAGTGAAAAGAAGCAAACCTAAGCTCTAAATGGTACAAAGTTAAACATGACACTTTGATTTAAGCTCCTCCCACTTTGATTTAAGCTCCTCCCACTTTGATTTAAGCTCCGCCCACTTTGACTTAAGCTCCTCCCACTTTGATTTAAGCTCCGCCCACTTTGACTTAAGCTCCTCCCACTTTGACTTAAGCTCCTCCCACTTTGATTTAAGCTCCTCCCACTTTGATTTAAGCTCCGCCCACTTTGACTTAAGCTCCTCCCACTTTGACTTAAGCTCCGCCCACTTTGATTTAAGCTCCTCCCACTTTGACTTAAGCTCCTCCCACTTTGATTTAAGCTCCTCCCACTTTGACTTAAGCTCCTCCCACTTTGATTTAAGCTCCGCCCACTTTGACTTAAGCTCCTCCCACTTTGATTTAAGCTCCTCCCACTTTGATTTAAGCTCCTCCCACTTTGATTTAAGCTCCGCCCACTTTGATTTAAGCTCCTCCCACTTTGATTTAAGCTCCGCCCACTTTTACACAAGCTCCGCCCACTTTTACACAGCTCATTAACATACAGCTCATTAGCATGAATCTCATTAGCATGAAGCTCATTAACATACAGCTCATTAACATACACACACAGCTAATTAACATACATCTCATTAACATACAGCTAATTAGCATGAAGCTCATTAACATACAGCTCATTAACATACACACAGCTCATTAACATACATCTCATTAACATACAGCTCATTAGCATGAAGCTCATTAACATACAGCTCATTAACATACACACACAGCTCATTAACATACAGCTCATTAACATACAGCTCATTAGCATGAAGCTCATTAACATACAGCTCATTAACATACACACACAGCTCATTAACATACAGCTCATTAACATACAGCTCATTAGCATGAATCTCATTAGCATGAATCTCATTAGCATACAGCTCATTAACATACACACACAGCTCATTAACATACATCTCATTAACATACAGCTCATTAGCATGAAGCTCATTAACATACACACACAGCTAATTAACATACAGCTCATTAACATACAGCTCATTAGCATGAAGCTCATTAACATACAGCTCATTAACATACACACACAGCTCATTAACATACAGCTCATTAACATACAGCTCATTAGCATGAATCTCATTAGCATGAATCTCATTAGCATACAGCTCATTAACATACACACACAGCTAATTAACATACATCTCATTAACATACAGCTCATTAGCATGAAGCTCATTAACATACAGCTCATTAACATACACACACAGCTCATTAACATACATCTCATTAACATACAGCTCATTAGCATGAAGCTCATTAACATACAGCTCATTAACATACACACACAGCTCATTAACATACATCTCATTAACATACAGCTCATTAGCATGAAGCTCATTAACATACAGCTCATTAACATACACACACAGCTAATTAACATACAGCTCATTAACATACAGCTCATTAGCATGAAGCTCATTAACATACAGCTCATTAACATACACACACAGCTCATTAACATACAGCTCATTAACATACAGCTCATTAGCATGAAGCTCATTAACATACAGCTCATTAACATACACACACAGCTCATTAACATACATCTCATTAACATACAGCTCATTAGCATGAAGCTCATTAACATACAGCTCATTAACATACACACACAGCTCATTAACATACATCTCATTAACATACAGCTCATTAGCATGAAGCTCATTAACATACAGCTCATTAACATACACACACAGCTAATTAACATACAGCTCATTAACATACAGCTCATTAGCATGAAGCTCATTAACATACAGCTCATTAACATACACACACAGCTCATTAACATACAGCTCATTAACATACAGCTCATTAGCATGAATCTCATTAGCATGAATCTCATTAGCATACAGCTCATTAACATACACACAGCTAATTAACATACATCTCATTAACATACAGCTAATTAGCATGTTTATTTAGCATTAGCATTTTTTTGTTTTTTTTACAGATCTGTCGTCTGTAACTTCAGTTTAACATGACTTCCCGGGGTCGTAGAGACCCAGGGTTAGGCTTAAAATGACCGTGTAGACCTAATGAACTTAAATATGAAAACCGCGTGTTTCTATCACATTCATAGCCAGAGTTATACGCCCCGTAGTGTGACTCTATTTCCCTATCTATTTTGGACTTCTTGTCGTCTGTAACTTCAGTTTAACATGACTTCCCGGGGTCGTAGAGGGCTGGGGTTAGGCTTCAAATGACCGTGTAGACCTAATGAACTTAAATATGAAAACCGCGTGTTTATATCACATTCATAGCCAGAGTTATACGCCCCGTAGTGTGACACTATTTTATTTTAGTGTGTCTGGACTTCTTCTTCTTCTTCTTCTTCTTCTTCTTCTTCTTCTTCTTCTTCTTCTTCTTCTTCTTCTTCTTCTTCTTCTTCTTCTTCTTCTTCTTCTTCTTCTTCTTCTTCTTCTTCTTCTTCTTCTTCTTCTTCTTCTTCAGTTTAACATGACTTCCCGGGGTCGTAGAGGGCTGGGGTTAGGCTTCAAATGACCGTGTAGACCTAATGAACTTAAATATGAAAACCGCGTGTTTATATCACATTCATAGCCAGAGTTATACGCCCCGTAGTGTGACACTATTTTATTTTAGTGTGTCTGGACTTCTTCTTCTTCTTCTTCTTCTTCTTCTTCTTCTTCTTCTTCTTCTTCTTCTTCTTCTTCTTCTTCTTCTTCTTCTTCTTCTTCTTCTTCTTCTTCTTCTTCTTCTTCTTCTTCTTCTTCTTCTTCTTCTTCTTCTTCTTCTTCTTCTTCTTCTTCTTCTTCTTCTTCTTCTTCTTCTTCTTCTTCTTCTTCTTCTTCTTCTTCTTCTTCTTCTTCTTCTTCTTCTTCTTCTTCTTCTTCTTCTTCTTCTTCAGTTTAACATGACTTCCCGGGGTCGTAGAGGGCTGGGGTTAGGCTTCAAATGACCGTGTAGACCTAATGAACTTAAATATGAAAACCTTGTGTTTCTACCCTGACCAGGTTATTAAACTGTAGTGGGTTCTGGAGGTTATTCCATGACCAGATTATTAAACTGTAGTGTGTTATGGAGGTTATTCCATGACCAGGTTATTAAACTGTAGTGGGTTCTGGAGGTTATTCCATGACCAGGTTATTAAACTGTAGTATATTCTGGAGGTTATTCCATGACCAGATTATTAAACTGTAGTGTGTTCTGGAGGTTATTCCATGACCAGATTATTAAACTGTAGTGTGTTCTGGAGGTTATTCCATGACCAGGTTATTAAACTGTAGTGTGTTCTGGAGGTTATTCCATGACCAGGTTATTAAACTGTAGTGTGTTCTGGAGGTTATTCCATGACCAGATTATTAAACTGTAGTGTGTTCTGGAGGTTATTCCATGACCAGATTATTAAACTGTAGTGTGTTATGGAGGTTATTCTATGACCAGATTATTAAACTGTAGTGTGTTCTGGAGGTTATTCCATGACCAGATTATTAAACTGTAGTGTGTTCTGGAGGTTATTCCATGACCAGATTATTAAACTGTAGTGTGTTCTGGAGGTTATTCCATGAAGCTGCTCTGCCAAGTTCCAAGCAAATCCTGGGTACCTGGTAGAGGCAGAGCAACAACCATCTAGTGGAGCCAAAAGCTCTTTGTCTGGCAAACTGGTAGTGGACGATAGTCGTGAAAATGGAACTAGACGAAGACAAAGTGTTGGTCCTGTTGGAGTGGGTAAGTAAGAAGTTAGGCTAAATTCTGTAGCTTACTATTTGATATGACATGGCACAGGCCATAGCTAGCAAGCTCTAGTAGTTGATAATTGTTCATGCAGACTCAAACCTTTTTCTCATCTCCAGATCAACAGCTTGAAATTGGACCAACCATTGCTACAAATCAATCAGTTACAAGATGGCTTGTTGTTGCTGAAATTAATGCATAATTTATGAGTAAAGCGAATGTGCTTGGTTATATTTTACATTAAATTCCTACAGTGGGGTGCAAAAATGTGGCCACCCCTAGTCAAAATGCCTTTTACAATTAATATCTAAGTGAAAAGAAGCAAACCTAAGCTCTAAATGGTACAAAGTTAAACATGACACTTTGATTTAAGCTCCTCCCACTTTGATTTAAGCTCCTCCCACTTTGATTTAAGCTCCGCCCACTTTGACTTAAGCTCCTCCCACTTTGATTTAAGCTCCGCCCACTTTGACTTAAGCTCCTCCCACTTTGACTTAAGCTCCTCCCACTTTGATTTAAGCTCCTCCCACTTTGATTTAAGCTCCTCCCACTTTGATTTAAGCTCCGCCCACTTTGACTTAAGCTCCTCCCACTTTGACTTAAGCTCCGCCCACTTTGATTTAAGCTCCTCCCACTTTGATTTAAGCTCCGCCCACTTTGATTTAAGCTCCTCCCACTTTGATTTAAGCTCCGCCCACTTTTACACAAGCTCCGCCCACTTTTACACAGCTCATTAACATACAGCTCATTAGCATGAATCTCATTAGCATGAAGCTCATTAACATACAGCTCATTAACATACACACACAGCTAATTAACATACATCTCATTAACATACAGCTAATTAGCATGAAGCTCATTAACATACAGCTCATTAACATACACACAGCTCATTAACATACATCTCATTAACATACAGCTCATTAGCATGAAGCTCATTAACATACAGCTCATTAACATACACACACAGCTCATTAACATACATCTCATTAACATACAGCTCATTAGCATGAAGCTCATTAACATACAGCTCATTAACATACACACACAGCTAATTAACATACAGCTCATTAACATACAGCTCATTAGCATGAATCTCATTAGCATGAATCTCATTAGCATACAGCTCATTAACATACACACACAGCTCATTAACATACATCTCATTAACATACAGCTCATTAGCATGAAGCTCATTAACATACACACACAGCTCATTAACATACAGCTCATTAACATACAGCTCATTAGCATGAAGCTCATTAACATACAGCTCATTAACATACACACACAGCTCATTAACATACAGCTCATTAACATACAGCTCATTAGCATGAATCTCATTAGCATGAATCTCATTAGCATACAGCTCATTAACATACACACACAGCTAATTAACATACATCTCATTAACATACAGCTCATTAGCATGAAGCTCATTAACATACAGCTCATTAACATACACACACAGCTCATTAACATACATCTCATTAACATACAGCTCATTAGCATGAAGCTCATTAACATACAGCTCATTAACATACACACACAGCTAATTAACATACAGCTCATTAACATACAGCTCATTAGCATGAAGCTCATTAACATACAGCTCATTAACATACAGCTCATTAGCATGAATCTCATTAGCATGAATCTCATTAGCATACAGCTCATTAACATACACACAGCTAATTAACATACATCTCATTAACATACAGCTAATTAGCATGTTTATTTAGCATTAGCATTTTTTTGTTTTTTTGACAGATCTGTCGTCTGTAACTTCAGTTTAACATGACTTCCCGGGGTCGTAGAGACCCAGGGTTAGGCTTAAAATGACCGTGTAGACCTAATGAACTTAAATATGAAAACCGCGTGTTTCTATCACATTCATAGCCAGAGTTATACGCCCCGTAGTGTGACTCTATTTCCCTATCTATTTTGGACTTCTTGTCGTCTGTAACTTCAGTTTAACATGACTTCCCGGGGCCGTAGAGGACTGGGGTTAGGCTTAAAATGACCGTGTAGACCTAATGAACTTAAATATGAAAACCGCGTGTTTATATCACATTCATAGCCAGAGTTATACGCCCCGTAGTGTGACAATATTTTATTTTAGTGTGTCTGGACTTCTTCTTCTTCTTCTTCTTCTTCTTCTTCTTCTTCTTCTTCTTCTTCTTCTTCTTCTTCTTCTTCTTCTTCTTCTTCTTCTTCTTCTTCTTCTTCTTCTTCTTCTTCTTCTTCTTCTTCTTCTTCTTCTTCTTCTTCTTCTTCTTCTTCTTCTTCTTCTTCTTCTTCTTCTTCTTCTTCTTCTTCTTCTTCTTCTTCTTCTTCTTCTTCTTCTTCTTCTTCTTCTTCTTCTTCTTCTTCTTCTTCTTCTTCTTCTTCTTCTTCTTCTTCTTCTTCTTCTTCTTCTTCTTCTTCTTCTTCTTCTTCTTCTTCTTCTTCTTCTTCTTCTTCTTCTTCTTCTTCTTCTTCTTCTTCTTCTTCTTCTTCTTCTTCTTCTTCTTCTTCTTCTTCTTCTTCTTCTTCTTCTTCTTCTTCTTCTTCTTCTTCTTCTTCTTCTTCTTCTTCTTCTTCAAGTCCCAGGGCATAGAGATGTTTTTTCGGCCATTAACGAAAATGCTCATCAGTAACATTTCTCTCCGCGCGCACTCGGGGGGCCATCCGCCAGACCTGGGATTCGAACCCTGTACCTATGAATGAGTCGCGCAAGAACAAACGCGCTGCGCCACGGAGGAACTGACAAATTCCACTGTTTCAAACTTCTACTGGCCAGTGTGGAATCGCGTTATTAGCATGTGGCTAATCTGCATGAAGCTCAATAACATGACTTCCCGGGGTCGTAGAGGGCTGGGGTTAGGCTTAAAATGACCGTGTACACCTAATGAACTTAAATATGAAAACCTTGTGTTTCTACCCTGACCAGGTTATTAAACTGTAGTGGGTTCTGGAGGTTATTCCATGACCAGATTATTAAACTGTAGTGTGTTCTGGAGGTTATTCCATGACCAGGTTATTAAACTGTAGTGTGTTCTGGAGGTTATTCCATGACCAGGTTATTAAACTGTAGTGTGTTCTGGAGGTTATTCCATGACCAGGTTATTAAACTGTAGTGTGTTCTGGAGGTTATTCCATGACCAGGTTATTAAACTGTAGTGTGTTCTGGAGGTTATTCCATGACCAGATTATTAAACTGTAGTGTGTTCTGGAGGTTATTCCATGAAGCTGCTCTGCCAAGTTCCAAGCAAATCCTGGGTACCTGGTAGAGGCAGAGCAACAACCATCTAGTGGAGCCAAAAGCTCTTTGTCTGGCAAACTGGTAGTGGACGATAGTCGTGAAAATGGAACTAGACGAAGACAAAGTGTTGGTCCTGTTGGAGTGGGTAAGTAAGAAGTTAGGCTAAATTCTGTAGCTTACTATTTGATATGACATGGCACAGGCCATAGCTAGCAAGCTCTAGTAGTTGATAATTGTTCATGCAGACTCAAACCTTTTTCTCATCTCCAGATCAACAGCTTGAAATTGGACCAACCATTGCTACAAATCAATCAGTTACAAGATGGCTTGTTGTTGCTGAAATTAATGCATAATTTATGAGTAAAGCGAATGTGCTTGGTTATATTTTACATTAAATTCCTACAGTGGGGTGCAAAAATGTGGCCACCCCTAGTCAAAATGCCTTTTACAATTAATATCTAAGTGAAAAGAAGCAAACCTAAGCTCTAAATGGTACAAAGTTAAACATGACACTTTGATTTAAGCTCCTCCCACTTTGATTTAAGCTCCTCCCACTTTGATTTAAGCTCCGCCCACTTTGACTTAAGCTCCTCCCACTTTGATTTAAGCTCCGCCCACTTTGACTTAAGCTCCTCCCACTTTGACTTAAGCTCCTCCCACTTTGATTTAAGCTCCTCCCACTTTGATTTAAGCTCCTCCCACTTTGATTTAAGCTCCGCCCACTTTGACTTAAGCTCCTCCCACTTTGACTTAAGCTCCGCCCACTTTGATTTAAGCTCCTCCCACTTTGATTTAAGCTCCGCCCACTTTGATTTAAGCTCCTCCCACTTTGATTTAAGCTCCGCCCACTTTTACACAAGCTCCGCCCACTTTTACACAGCTCATTAACATACAGCTCATTAGCATGAATCTCATTAGCATGAAGCTCATTAACATACAGCTCATTAACATACACACACAGCTAATTAACATACATCTCATTAACATACAGCTAATTAGCATGAAGCTCATTAACATACAGCTCATTAACATACACACAGCTCATTAACATACATCTCATTAACATACAGCTCATTAGCATGAAGCTCATTAACATACAGCTCATTAACATACACACACAGCTCATTAACATACATCTCATTAACATACAGCTCATTAGCATGAAGCTCATTAACATACAGCTCATTAACATACACACACAGCTAATTAACATACAGCTCATTAACATACAGCTCATTAGCATGAATCTCATTAGCATGAATCTCATTAGCATACAGCTCATTAACATACACACACAGCTCATTAACATACATCTCATTAACATACAGCTCATTAGCATGAAGCTCATTAACATACACACACAGCTCATTAACATACAGCTCATTAACATACAGCTCATTAGCATGAAGCTCATTAACATACAGCTCATTAACATACACACACAGCTCATTAACATACAGCTCATTAACATACAGCTCATTAGCATGAATCTCATTAGCATGAATCTCATTAGCATACAGCTCATTAACATACACACACAGCTAATTAACATACATCTCATTAACATACAGCTCATTAGCATGAAGCTCATTAACATACAGCTCATTAACATACACACACAGCTCATTAACATACATCTCATTAACATACAGCTCATTAGCATGAAGCTCATTAACATACAGCTCATTAACATACACACACAGCTAATTAACATACAGCTCATTAACATACAGCTCATTAGCATGAAGCTCATTAACATACAGCTCATTAACATACAGCTCATTAGCATGAATCTCATTAGCATGAATCTCATTAGCATACAGCTCATTAACATACACACAGCTAATTAACATACATCTCATTAACATACAGCTAATTAGCATGTTTATTTAGCATTAGCATTTTTTTGTTTTTTTGACAGATCTGTCGTCTGTAACTTCAGTTTAACATGACTTCCCGGGGTCGTAGAGACCCAGGGTTAGGCTTAAAATGACCGTGTAGACCTAATGAACTTAAATATGAAAACCGCGTGTTTCTATCACATTCATAGCCAGAGTTATACGCCCCGTAGTGTGACTCTATTTCCCTATCTATTTTGGACTTCTTGTCGTCTGTAACTTCAGTTTAACATGACTTCCCGGGGCCGTAGAGGACTGGGGTTAGGCTTAAAATGACCGTGTAGACCTAATGAACTTAAATATGAAAACCGCGTGTTTATATCACATTCATAGCCAGAGTTATACGCCCCGTAGTGTGACAATATTTTATTTTAGTGTGTCTGGACTTCTTCTTTCTTCTTCTTCTTCTTCTTCTTCTTCTTCTTCTTCTTCTTCTTCTTCTTCTTCTTCTTCTTCTTCTTCTTCTTCTTCTTCTTCTTCTTCTTCTTCTTCTTCTTCTTCTTCTTCTTCTTCTTCTTCTTCTTCTTCTTCTTCTTCTTCTTCTTCTTCTTCTTCTTCTTCTTCTTCTTCTTCTTCTTCTTCTTCTTCTTCTTCTTCTTCTTCTTCTTCTTCTTCTTCTTCTTCTCTTCTTCTTCTTCTTCTTTCTTCTTCTTCTTCTTCTTCTTCTTCTTCTCTTCTTCTTCTTCTTCTTCTTCTTCTTCTTCTTCTTCTTCTTCTTCTTCTTCTTCTTCTTCTTCTTCTTCTTCTTCTTCTTTCTCTTCTTCTTCTTCTTCTTCTTCTTCTTCTTCTTCTTCTTCTTCTTCTTCTTCTTCTTCTTCTTCTTCTTCTTCTTCTTCTTCTTCTTCTTCTTCTTCTTCTTCTTCAAGTCCCAGGGCATAGAGATGTTTTTTCGGCCATTAACGAAAATGCTCATCAGTAACATTTCTCTCCGCGCGCACTCGGGGGGCATCCGCCAGACCTGGGATTCGAACCCTGTACCTATGAATGAGTCGCGCAAGAACAAACGCGCTGCGCCACGGAGGAACTGACAAATTCCACTGTTTCAAACTTCTACTGGCCAGTGTGGAATCGCGTTATTAGCATGTGCTAATCTGCATGAAGCTCAATAACATGACTTCCCGGGGTCGTAGAGGGCTGGGGTTAGGCTTAAAATGACCGTGTACACCTAATGAACTTAAATATGAAAACCTTGTGTTTCTACCCTGACCAGGTTATTAAACTGTAGTGGGTTCTGGAGGTTATTCCATGACCAGATTATTAAACTGTAGTGTGTTCTGGAGGTTATTCCATGACCAGGTTATTAAACTGTAGTGTGTTCTGGAGGTTATTCCATGACCAGTTATTAAACTGTAGTGTGTTCTGGAGGTTATTCCATGACCAGGTTATTAAACTGTAGTGTGTTCTGGAGGTTATTCCATGACCAGGTTATTAAACTGTAGTGTGTTCTGGAGGTTATTCCATGACCAGATTATTAAACTGTAGTGTGTTCTGGAGGTTATTCCATGAAGCTGCTCTGCCAAGTTCCAAGCAAATCCTGGGTACCTGGTAGAGGCAGAGCAACAACCATCTAGTGGAGCCAAAAGCTCTTTGTCTGGCAAACTGGTAAGTGGACGATAGTCGTGAAAATGGAACTAGACGAAGACAAAGTGTTGGTCCTGTTGGAGTGGGTAAGTAAGAAGTTAGGCTAAATTCTGTAGCTTACTATTTGATATGACATGCACAGGCCATAGCTAGCAAGCTCTAGTAGTTGATAATTGTTCATGCAGACTCAAACCTTTTTCTCATCTCCAGATCAACAGCTTGAAATTGGACCAACCATTGCTACAAATCAATCAGTTACAAGATGGCTTGTTGTTGCTGAAATTAATGCATAATTTATGAGTAAAGCGAATGTGCTTGGTTATATTTTACATTAAATTCCTACAGTGGGGTGCAAAAATGTGGCCACCCTAGTCAAAATGCCTTTTACAATTAATATCTAAGTGAAAAGAAGCAAACCTAAGCTCTAAATGGACAAAGTTAAACATGACACTTTGATTTAAGCTCCTCCCACTTTGATTTAAGCTCCTCCCACTTTGAATTTAAGCTCCGCCCACTTTGACTTAAGCTCCTCCCACTTTGATTTAAGCTCCGCCCACTTTGACTTAAGCTCCTCCCACTTTGACTTAAGGCTCCTCCCACTTTGATTTAAGCTCCTCCCACTTTGATTTAAGCTCCTCCCACTTTGATTTAAGCTCCGCCCACTTTGACTTAAGCTCCTCCCACTTTGACTTAAGCTCCGCCCACTTTGATTTAAGCTCCTCCCACTTTGATTTAAGCTCCGCCCCACTTTGATTTAAGCTCCTCCCACTTTGATTTAAGCTCCGCCCACTTTTACACAAGCTCCGCCCACTTTTACACAGCTCATTAACATACAGCTCATTAGCATGAATCTCATTAGCATGAAGCTCATTAACATACAGCTCATTAACATACACACACAGCTAATTAACATACATCTCATTAACATACAGCTAATTAGCATGAAGCTCATTAACATACAGCTCATTAACATACACACAGCTCATTAACATACATCTCATTAACATACAGCTCATTAGCATGAAGCTCATTAACATACAGCTCATTAACATACACACACAGCTCATTAACATACATCTCATTAACATACAGCTCATTAGCATGAAGCTCATTAACATACAGCTCATTAACATACACACACAGCTAATTAACATACAGCTCATTAACATACAGCTCATTAGCATGAATCTCATTAGCATGAATCTCATTAGCATACAGCTCATTAACATACACACACAGCTCATTAACATACATCTCATTAACATACAGCTCATTAGCATGAAGCTCATTAACATACACACACAGCTCATTAACATACAGCTCATTAACATACAGCTCATTAGCATGAAGCTCATTAACATACAGCTCATTAACATACACACACAGCTCATTAACATACAGCTCATTAACATACAGCTCATTAGCATGAATCTCATTAGCATGAATCTCATTAGCATACAGCTCATTAACATACACACACAGCTAATTAACATACATCTCATTAACATACAGCTCATTAGCATGAAGCTCATTAACATACAGCTCATTAACATACACACACAGCTCATTAACATACATCTCATTAACATACAGCTCATTAGCATGAAGCTCATTAACATACAGCTCATTAACATACACACACAGCTAATTAACATACAGCTCATTAACATACAGCTCATTAGCATGAAGCTCATTAACATACAGCTCATTAACATACAGCTCATTAGCATGAATCTCATTAGCATGAATCTCATTAGCATACAGCTCATTAACATACACACAGCTAATTAACATACATCTCATTAACATACAGCTAATTAGCATGTTTATTTAGCATTAGCATTTTTTTGTTTTTTTGACAGATCTGTCGTCTGTAACTTCAGTTTAACATGACTTCCCGGGGTCGTAGAGACCCAGGGTTAGGCTTAAAATGACCGTGTAGACCTAATGAACTTAAATATGAAAACCGCGTGTTTCTATCACATTCATAGCCAGAGTTTACGCCCCGTAGTGTGACTCTATTTCCCTATCTATTTTGGACTTCTTGTCGTCTGTAACTTCAGTTTAACATGACTTCCCGGGGCCGTAGAGGACTGGGGTTAGGCTTAAAATGACCGTGTAGACCTAATGAACTTAAATATGAAAACGCGTGTTTAATTCACATTCATAGCCAGAGTTATACGCCCCGTAGTGTGACAATATTTTATTTTAGTGTGTCTGGACTTCTTCTTCTTCTTCTTCTTCTTCTTCTTCTTCTTCTTCTTCTTCTTCTTCTTCTTCTTCTTCTTCTTCTTCTTCTTCTTCTTCTTCTTCTTCTTCTTCTTCTTCTTCTTTCTTCTTCTTCTTTCTTTCTTTCTTCTTCTTCTTCTTCTTCTTCTTCTTCTTCTTCTTCTTCTTCTTCTTCTTCTTCTTTTCTTCTTCTTCTTCTTCTTCTCTTCTTCTTCTTCTTCTTCTTCTTCTTCTTCTTCTTCTTCTTCTTCTTCTTCTTCTTCTTCTTCTTCTTCTTCTTCTTCTTCTTCTTCTTCTTCTTCTTCTTCTTCTTCTTCTTCTTCTTCTTCTTCTTCTTCTTCTTCTTCTTCTTCTTCTTCTTCTTCTTCTTCTTCTTCTTCTTCTTCTTCTTCTTCTTCTTCTTCTTCTTCTTCTTCTTCTTCTTCTTCTTCTTCTTCTTCTTCTTCTTCAAGTCCCAGGGCATAGAGATGTTTTTTCGGCCATTAACGAAAATGCTCATCAGTAACATTTCTCTCCGCGCGCACTCGGGGGGCCATCCGCCAGACCTGGGATTCGAACCTGTACCTATGAATGAGTCGCGCAAGAACAAACGCGCTGCGCCACGGAGGAACTGACAAATTCCACTGTTTCAAACTTCTACTGGCCAGTGTGGAATCGCGTTATTAGCATGTGGCTAATCTGCATGAAGCTCAATAACATGACTTCCCGGGGTCGTAGAGGGCTGGGGTTAGGCTTAAAATGACCGTGTACACCTAATGAACTTAAATATGAAAACCTTGTGTTTCTACCCTGACCAGGTTATTAAACTGTAGTGGGTTCTGGAGGTTATTCCATGACCAGATTATTAAACTGTAGTGTGTTCTGGAGGTTATTCCATGACCAGGTTATTAAACTGTAGTGTGTTCTGGAGGTTATTCCATGACCAGGTTATTAAACTGTAGTGTGTTCTGGAGGTTATTCCATGACCAGGTTATTAAACTGTAGTGTGTTCTGGAGGTTATTCCATGACCAGGTTATTAAACTGTAGTGTGTTCTGGAGGTTATTCCATGACCAGATTATTAAACTGTAGTGTGTTCTGGAGGTTATTCCATGAAGCTGCTCTGCCAAGTTCCAAGCAAATCCTGGGTACCTGGTAGAGGCAGAGCAACAACCATCTAGTGGAGCCAAAAAGCTCTTTGTCTGGCAAACTGGTAGTGGACGATAGTCGTGAAAATGGAACTAGACGAAGACAAAGTGTTGGTCCTGTTGGAGTGGGTAAGTAAGAAGTTAGGCTAAATTCTGTAGCTTACTATTTGATATGACATGGCACAGGCCATAGCTAGCAAGCTCTAGTAGTTGATAATTGTTCATGCAGACTCAAACCTTTTTCTCATCTCCAGATCAACAGCTTGAAATTGGACCAACCATTGCTACAAATCAATCAGTTACAAGATGGCTTGTTGTTGCTGAAATTAATGCATAATTTATGAGTAAAGCGAATGTGCTTGGTTATATTTTACATTAAATTCCTACAGTGGGGTGCAAAAATGTGGCCACCCCTAGTCAAAATGCCTTTTACAATTAATATCTAAGTGAAAAGAAGCAAACCTAAGCTCTAAATGGTACAAAGTTAAACATGACACTTTGATTTAAGCTCCTCCCACTTTGATTTAAGCTCCTCCCACTTTGATTTAAGCTCCGCCCACTTTGACTTAAGCTCCTCCCACTTTGATTTAAGCTCCGCCCACTTTGGACTTAAGCTCCTCCCACTTTGACTTAAGCTCCTCCCACTTTGATTTAAGCTCCTCCCACTTTGATTTAAGCTCCTCCCACTTTGATTTAAGCTCCGCCCACTTTGACTTAAGCTCTCCCACTTTGACTTAAGCTCCGCCCACTTTGATTAAGCTCCTCCCACTTTGATTTAAGCTCCGCCCACTTTGATTTAAGCTCCTCCCACTTTGATTTAAGCTCCGCCCACTTTTACACAAGCTCCGCCCACTTTTACACAGCTCATTAACATACAGCTCATTAGCATGAATCTCATTAGCATGAAGCTCATTAACATACAGCTCATTAACATACACACACAGCTAATTAACATACATCTCATTAACATACAGCTAATTAGCATGAAGCTCATTAACATACAGCTCATTAACATACACACAGCTCATTAACATACATCTCATTAACATACAGCTCATTAGCATGAAGCTCATTAACATACAGCTCATTAACATACACACACAGCTCATTAACATACATCTCATTAACATACAGCTCATTAGCATGAAGCTCATTAACATACAGCTCATTAACATACACACACAGCTAATTAACATACAGCTCATTAACATACAGCTCATTAGCATGAATCTCATTAGCATGAATCTCATTAGCATACAGCTCATTAACATACACACACAGCTCATTAACATACATCTCATTAACATACAGCTCATTAGCATGAAGCTCATTAACATACACACACAGCTCATTAACATACAGCTCATTAACATACAGCTCATTAGCATGAAGCTCATTAACATACAGCTCATTAACATACACACACAGCTCATTAACATACAGCTCATTAACATACAGCTCATTAGCATGAATCTCATTAGCATGAATCTCATTAGCATACAGCTCATTAACATACACACACAGCTAATTAACATACATCTCATTAACATACAGCTCATTAGCATGAAGCTCATTAACATACAGCTCATTAACATACACACACAGCTCATTAACATACATCTCATTAACATACAGCTCATTAGCATGAAGCTCATTAACATACAGCTCATTAAACATACACACACAGCTAATTAACATACAGCTCATTAACATACAGCTCATTAGCATGAGCTCATTAACATACAGCTCATTAACATACAGCTCATTAGCATGAATCTCATTAGCATGAATCTCATTAGCATACAGCTCATTAACATACACACAGCTAATTAACATACATCTCATTAACATACAGCTAATTAGCATGTTTATTTAGCATTAGCATTTTTTGTTTTTTTGACAGATCTGTCGTCTGTAACTTCAGTTTAACATGACTTTCCCGGGGTCGTAGAGACCCAGGGTTAGGCTTAAAATGACCGTGTAGACCTAATGAACTTAAATATGAAAACCGCGTGTTTCTATCACATTCATAGCCAGAGTTATACGCCCGTAGTGTGACTCTATTTCCCTATCTATTTTGGACTTCTTGTCGTCTGTAACTTCAGTTTAACATGACTTCCCGGGCCGTAGAGGACTGGGGTTAGGCTTAAAATGACCGTGTAGACCTAATGAACTTAAATATGAAAACCGCGTGTTTATATCACATTCATAGCCAGAGTTATACGCCCCGTAGTGTGACAATATTTTATTTTAGTGTGTCTGGACTTTTTTTCTTCTTCTTCTTCTTCTTCTTCTTCTTCTTCTTCTTCTTTTCTTCTTCTTCTTCTTCTTCTTCTTCTTCTTCTTCTTCTTCTTCTTCTTCTTCTTCTTCTTCTTCTTCTTCTTCTTCTTCTTCTTCTTCTTCTTCTTCTTCTTCTTCTTCTTCTTCTTCTTCTTCTTCTTCTTCTTCTTCTTCTTCTTCTTCTTCTTCTTCTTCTTCTTCTTCTTCTTCTTCTTCTTCTTCTTCTTCTTCTTCTTCTTCTTCTTCTTCTTCTTCTTCTTCTTCTTCTTCTTCTTCTTCTTCTTCTTCTTCTTCTTCTTCTTCTTCTTTCTTCTTCTTCTTCTTCTTCTTCTTCTTCTTCTTCTTCTTCTTCTTCTTCTTCTTCTTCTTCTTCTTCTTCTTCTTCTTCTTCTTCTTCTTCTTCTTCTTCTTCTTCTTCTTCTTCTTCTTCTCTTCTTCTTCTTCTTCTTCTTCTTCTTCTTCTTCTTCTTCTTCTTCTTCTTCTTCAAGTCCCAGGGCATAGAGATGTTTTTTTGGCCATTAACGAAAATGCTCATCAGTACCATTTCTCTCCGCGCGCACTCGGGGGGCCATCCGCCAGACCTGGGATTCGAACCCTGTACCTATGAATGAGTCGCGCAAGAACAAACGCGCTGCGCCACGGAGGAACTGATCAATTCGACTGTTTAAAACTTCTACTGGCCAGTGTGGAATCGCGTTGTGTTTTAACTCAGTTTAACATGACTTCCCGGGGTCGTAGAGGGCTGGGGTTAGGCTTCAAATGACCGTGTAGACCTAATGAACTTAAATATGAAAACCTTGTGTTTCTACCCTGACCAGGTTATTAAACTGTAGTGGGTTCTGGAGGTTATTCCATGACCAGATTATTAAACTGTAGTGTGTTATGGAGGTTATTCCATGACCAGGTTATTAAACTGTAGTGGGTTCTGGAGGTTATTCCATGACCAGGTTATTAAACTGTAGTATATTCTGGAGTTATTCCATGACCAGATTATTAAACTGTAGTGTGTTCTGGAGGTTATTCCATGACCAGATTATTAAACTGTAGTGTGTTCTGGAGGTTATTCCATGACCAGATTATTAAACTGTAGTGTGTTCTGGAGGTTATTCCATGACCAGATTATTAATCTGTAGTGTGTTCTGGAGGTTATTCCATGACCAGATTATTAAACTGTAGTGTGTTCTGGAGGTTATTCCATGACCAGGTTATTAAACTGTAGTGTGTTCTGGAGGTTATTCCATGACCAGATATTAAACTGTAGTGTGTTCTGGAGGTTATTCCATGACCAGATTATTAATCTGTAGTGTGTTCTGGAGGTTATTTCCATGACCAGATTATTAAACTGTAGTGTGTTCTGGAGGTTTATTCCATGACCAGATTATTAAACTGTAGTGTATTCTGGAGGTTATTCCATGACCATATTATTAATCTGTAGTGTGTTCTGGAGGTTATTCCATGACCAGGTTATTAAACTGTAGTATGTTCTGGAGGTTATTCCATGACCAGATTATTAATCTGTAGTGTGTTCTGGAGGTTATTCCATGACCAGATTATTAAACTGTAGTGTGTTCTGGAGGTTATTCCATGACCAGATTATTAAACTGTAGTGTGTTCTGGAGGTTATTCCATGACCAGATTATTAAACTGTAGTGTGTTCTGGAGGTTATTCCATGAAGCTGCTCTGCCAAGTTCCAAGCAAATCCTGGGTACCTGGTAGAGGCAGAGCAACAACCATCTAGTGGGAGCCAAAAGCTCTTTGTCTGGCAAACTGGTAGTGGACGATAGTCGTGAAAATGGAACTAGACGAAGACAAAGTGTTGGTCCTGTTGGAGTGGGTAAGTAAGAAGTTAGGCTAAATTCTGTAGCTTACTATTTGATATGACATGGCACAGGCCATAGCTAGCAAGCTCTAGTAGTTGATAATTGTTCATGCAGACTCAAACCTTTTTCTCATCTCCAGATCAACAGCTTGAAATTGGACCAACCATTGCTACAAATCAATCAGTTACAAGATGGCTTGTTGTTGCTGAAATTAATGCATAATTTATGAGTAAAGCGAATGTGCTTGGTTATATTTTACATTAAATTCCTACAGTGGGGTGCAAAAATGTGGCCACCCCTAGTCAAAATGCCTTTTACAATTAATATCTAAGTGAAAAGAAGCAAACCTAAGCTCTAAATGGTACAAAGTTAAACATGACACTTTGATTTAAGCTCCTCCCACTTTTGATTTAAGCTCCTCCCACTTTGATTTAAGCTCCGCCCACTTTGACTTAAGCTCCGCCCACTTTGACTTAAGCTCCTCCCACTTTGACTTAAGCTCCTCCCACTTTGATTTAAGCTCCTCCCACTTTGATTTAAGCTCCTCCCACTTTGATTTAAGCTCCGCCCACTTTGACTTAAGCTCCTCCCACTTTGACCTAAGCTCCGCCCACTTTGATTTAAGCTCCTCCCACTTTGACTTAAGCTCCTCCCACTTTGATTTAAGCTCCTCCCACTTTGATTTAAGCTCCTCCCACTTTGATTTAAGCTCCGCCCACTTTGACTTAAGCTCCTCCCACTTTGACTTAAGCTCCGCCCACTTTGATTTAAGCTCCTCCCACTTTGACTTAAGCTCCTCCCACTTTGATTTAAGCTCCTCCCACTTTGACTTAAGCTCCTCCCACTTTGATTTAAGCTCCGCCCACTTTGACTTAAGCTCCTCCCACTTTGATTTAAGCTCCTCCCACTTTGATTTAAGCTCCTCCCACTTTGATTTAAGCTCCGCCCACTTTGATTTAAGCTCCTCCCACTTTGACTTAAGCTCCTCCCACTTTGATTTAAGCTCCTCCCACTTTGACTTAAGCTCCTCCCACTTTGATTTAAGCTCCGCCCACTTTGACTTAAGCTCCTCCCACTTTGATTTAAGCTCCTCCACTTTGATTTAAGCTCCTCCCACTTTGATTTTAAGCTCCGCCCACTTTGATTTAAGCTCCTCCCACTTTGATTTAAGCTCCGCCCACTTTTACACAAGCTCCGCCCACTTTTACACAGCTCATTAACATACAGCTCATTAGCATGAATCTCATTAGCATGAAGCTCATTAACATACAGCTCATTAACATACACACACAGCTAATTAACATACATCTCATTAACATACAGCTAATTAGCATGAAGCTCATTAACATACAGCTCATTAACATACACACAGCTCATTAACATACATCTCATTAACATACAGCTCATTAGCATGAAGCTCATTAACATACAGCTCATTAACATACACACACAGCTCATTAACATACATCTCATTAACATACAGCTCATTAGCATGAAGCTCATTAACATACAGCTCATTAACATACACACACAGCTCATTAACATACAGCTCATTAACATACAGCTCATTAGCATGAATCTCATTAGCATGAATCTCATTAGCATACAGCTCATTAACATACACACACAGCTCATTAACATACATCTTATTAACATACAGCTCATTAGCATGAAGCTCATTAACATACACACACAGCTAATTAACATACAGCTCATTAACATACAGCTCATTAGCATGAAGCTCATTAACATACAGCTCATTAACATACACACACAGCTCATTAACATACAGCTCATTAACATACAGCTCATTAGCATGAATCTCATTAGCATGAATCTCATTAGCATACAGCTCATTAACATACACACACAGCTAATTAACATACATCTCATTAACATACAGGCTCATTAGCATGAAGCTCATTAACATACAGCTCATTAACATACACACACAGCTCATTAACATACATCTCATACAGCTCATTAGCATGAAGCTCATTAACATACAGCTCATTAACATACACACACAGCTCCATTAACATACATCTCATTAACATACAGCTCATTAGCATGAAGCTCATTAACATACAGCTCATTAACAAACACACACAGCTAATTAACATACAGCTCATTAACATACAGCTCATTAGCATGAAGCTCATTAACATACAGCTCATTTAACATACACACACAGCTCATTAACATACAGCTCATTAACATACAGCTCATTAGCATGAATCTCATTAGCATGAATCTCATTAGCATACAGCTCATTAACATACACACAGCTAATTAACATACATCTCATTAACATACAGCTAATTAGCATGTTTATTTAGCATTAGCATTTTTTAGTTTTTTTGACAGATCTGTCGTTCTGTAACTTCAGTTTAACATGACTTCCCGGGGTCGTAGAGACCCAGGGTTAGGCTTAAAATGACCGTGTAGACCTAATGAACTTAAATATGGAAAACCGCGTGTTTCTATCACATTCATAGCCAGAGTTATACGCCCGTAGTGTGACTCTATTTCCCTATCTATTTTGGACTTGTTGTCGTCTGTAACTTCAGTTTAACATGACTTCCCGGGGTCGTAGAGGGCTGGGGTTAGGCTTAAAATGACCGTGTAGACCTAATGAACTTAAATATGAAAACCGCGTGTTTATATCACATTCATAGCCAGAGTTATACGCCCCGTAGTGTGACACTATTTTATTTTAGTGTGTCTGGACTTTCTTCTTCTTCTTCTTCTTCTTCTTCTTCTTCTTCTTCTTCTTCTTCTTCTTCTTCTTCTTCTTCTTCTTCTTCTTCTTCTTCTTCTTCTTCTTCTTCTTCTTCTTCTTCTTCTTCTTCTTCTTCTTCTTCTTCTTCTTCTTCTTCTTCTTCTTCTTCTTCTTCTTCTTCTTCTTCTTCTTCTTCTTCTTCTTCTTCTTCTTCTTCTTCTTCTTCTTCTTCTTCTTCTTCTTCTTCTTCTTCTTCTTCTTCTTCTTCTTCTTCTTCTTCTTCTTCTTCTTCTTCTTCTTCTTCTTCTTCTTCTTCTTCTTCTTCTTCTTCTTCTTCTTCTTCTTCTTCTTCTTCTTCTTCTTCTTCTTCTTCTTCTTCTTCTTCTTCTTCTTCTTCTTCTCTTCTTCTTCTTCTTCTTCTTCTTCTTCTTCTTTTCTTCTTCTTCTTCTTCTTCTTCTTCTTCTTCTTCTTCTTCTTCTTCTTCTTCTTCTTCTTCTTCAAGTCCCAGGGCATAGAGATGTTTTTTCGGCCATTAACGAAAATGCTCATCAGTAACATTTCTCTCCGCGCGCACTCGGGGGGCCATCCGCCAGACCTGGGATTCGAACCCTGTACCTATGAATGAGTCGCGCAAGAACAAACGCGCTGCGCCACGGAGGAACTGACAAATTCCACTGTTTCAAACTTCTACTGGCCAGTGTGGAATCGCGTTATTAGCATGTGGCTAATCTGCATGAAGCTCAATAACATGACTTCCCGGGGTCGTAGAGGGCTGGGGTTAGGCTTAAAATGACCGTGTACACCTAATGAACTTAAATATGAAAACCTTGTGTTTCTACCCTGACCAGGTTATTAAACTGTAGTGGGTTCTGGAGGTTATTCCATGACCAGATTATTAAACTGTAGTGTGTTCTGGAGGTTATTCCATGACCAGATTATTAAACTGTAGTGTGTTCTGGAGGTTATTCCATGACCAGGTTATTAAACTGTAGTGTGTTCTGGAGGTTATTCCATGACCAGATTATTAAACTGTAGTATATTCTGGAGGTTATTCCATGACCAGATTATTAAACTGTAGTGTGTTCTGGAGGTTATTCCATGACCAGGTTATTAAACTGTAGTGTGTTCTGGAGGTTATTCCATGAAGCTGCTCTGCCAAGTTCCAAGCAAATCCTGGGTACCTGGTAGAGGCAGAGCAACAACCATCTAGTGGAGCCAAAAGTTCTTTGTCTGGCAAACTGGTAGTGGACGATAGTCGTGAAAATGGAACTAGACGAAGACAAAGTGTTGGTCCTGTTGGAGTGGGTAAGTAAGAAGTTAGGCTAAATTCTGTAGCTTACTATTTGATATGACATGGCACAGGCCATAGCTAGCAAGCTCTAGTAGTTGATAATTGTTCATGCAGACTCAAACCTTTTTCTCATCTCCAGATCAACAGCTTGAAATTGGACCAACCATTGCTACAAATCAATCAGTTACAAGATGGCTTGTTGTTGCTGAAATTAATGCATAATTTATGAGTAAAGCGAATGTGCTTGGTTATATTTTACATTAAATTCCTACAGTGGGGTGCAAAAATGTGGCCACCCCTAGTCAAAATGCCTTTTACAATTAATATCTAAGTGAAAAGAAGCAAACCTAAGCTCTAAATGGTACAAAGTTAAACATGACACTTTGATTTAAGCTCCTCCCACTTTGATTTAAGCTCCTCCCACTTTGATTTAAGCTCCGCCCACTTTGACTTAAGCTCCGCCCACTTTGACTTAAGCTCCTCCCACTTTGACTTAAGCTCCTCCCACTTTGATTTAAGCTCCTCCCACTTTGATTTAAGCTCCTCCCACTTTGATTTAAGCTCCGCCCACTTTGACTTAAGCTCCTCCCACTTTGACCTAAGCTCCGCCCACTTTGATTTAAGCTCCTCCCACTTTGACTTAAGCTCCTCCCACTTTGATTTAAGCTCCTCCCACTTTGATTTAAGCTCCTCCCACTTTGATTTAAGCTCCGCCCACTTTGACTTAAGCTCCTCCCACTTTGATTTAAGCTCCTCCCACTTTGATTTAAGCTCCTCCCACTTTGATTTAAGCTCCGCCCACTTTGATTTAAGCTCCTCCCACTTTGACTTAAGCTCCTCCCACTTTGATTTAAGCTCCTCCCACTTTGACTTAAGCTCCTCCCACTTTGATTTAAGCTCCGCCCACTTTGACTTAAGCTCCTCCCACTTTGATTTAAGCTCCTCCCACTTTGATTTAAGCTCCTCCCACTTTGATTTAAGCTCCGCCCACTTTGATTTAAGCTCCTCCCACTTTGATTTAAGCTCCGCCCACTTTTACACAAGCTCCGCCCACTTTTACACAGCTCATTAACATACAGCTCATTAGCATGAATCTCATTAGCATGAAGCTCATTAACATACAGCTCATTAACATACACACACAGCTAATTAACATACATCTCATTAACATACAGCTAATTAGCATGAAGCTCATTAACATACAGCTCATTAACATACACACAGCTCATTAACATACATCTCATTAACATACAGCTCATTAGCATGAAGCTCATTAACATACAGCTCATTAACATACACACACAGCTCATTAACATACATCTCATTAACATACAGCTCATTAGCATGAAGCTCATTAACATACAGCTCATTAACATACACACACAGCTCATTAACATACAGCTCATTAACATACAGCTCATTAGCATGAATCTCATTAGCATGAATCTCATTAGCATACAGCTCATTAACATACACACACAGCTCATTAACATACATCTTATTAACATACAGCTCATTAGCATGAAGCTCATTAACATACACACACAGCTAATTAACATACAGCTCATTAACATACAGCTCATTAGCATGAAGCTCATTAACATACAGCTCATTAACATACACACACAGCTCATTAACATACAGCTCATTAACATACAGCTCATTAGCATGAATCTCATTAGCATGAATCTCATTAGCATACAGCTCATTAACATACACACACAGCTAATTAACATACATCTCATTAACATACAGCTCATTAGCATGAAGCTCATTAACATACAGCTCATTAACATACACACACAGCTCATTAACATACATCTCATACAGCTCATTAGCATGAAGCTCATTAACATACAGCTCATTAACATACACACACAGCTCATTAACATACATCTCATTAACATACAGCTCATTAGCATGAAGCTCATTAACATACAGCTCATTAACATACACACACAGCTAATTAACATACAGCTCATTAACATACAGCTCATTAGCATGAAGCTCATTAACATACAGCTCATTAACATACACACACAGCTCATTAACATACAGCTCATTAACATACAGCTCATTAGCATGAATCTCATTAGCATGAATCTCATTAGCATACAGCTCATTAACATACACACAGCTAATTAACATACATCTCATTAACATACAGCTAATTAGCATGTTTATTTAGCATTAGCATTTTTTAGTTTTTTTGACAGATCTGTCGTCTGTAACTTCAGTTTAACATGACTTCCCGGGGTCGTAGAGACCCAGGGTTAGGCTTAAAATGACCGTGTAGACCTAATGAACTTAAATATGAAAACCGCGTGTTTCTATCACATTCATAGCCAGAGTTATACGCCCCGTAGTGTGACTCTATTTCCCTATCTATTTTGGACTTGTTGTCGTCTGTAACTTCAGTTTAACATGACTTCCCGGGGTCGTAGAGGGCTGGGGTTAGGCTTAAAATGACCGTGTAGACCTAATGAACTTAAATATGAAAACCGCGTGTTTATATCACATTCATAGCCAGAGTTATACGCCCCGTAGTGTGACACTATTTTATTTTAGTGTGTCTGGACTTTCTTCTTCTTCTTCTTCTTCTTCTTCTTCTTCTTCTTCTTCTTCTTCTTCTTCTTCTTCTTCTTCTTCTTCTTCTTCTTCTTCTTCTTCTTCTTCTTCTTCTTCTTCTTCTTCTTCTTCTTCTTCTTCTTCTTCTTCTTCTTCTTCTTCTTCTTCTTCTTCTTCTTCTTCTTCTTCTTCTTCTTCTTCTTCTTCTTCTTCTTCTTCTTCTTCTTCTTCTTCTTCTTCTTCTTCTTCTTCTTCTTCTTCTTCTTCTTCTTCTTCTTCTTCTTCTTCTTCTTCTTCTTCTTCTTCTTCTTCTTCTTCTTCTTCTTCTTCTTCTTCTTCTTCTTCTTCTTCTTCTTCTTCTTCTTCTTCTTCTTCTTCTTCTTCTTCTTCTTCTTCTTCTTCTTCTTCTTCTTCTTCTTCTTCTTCTTCTTCTTCTTCTTCTTCTTCTTCTTCTTCTTCTTCTTCTTCTTCTTCTTCTTCTTCTTCTTCTTCTTCTTCTTCTTCTTCTTCTTCTTCTTCTTCTTCTTCTTCTTCTTCTTCTTCTTCTTCTTCTTCTTCTTCAAGTCCCAGGGCATAGAGATGTTTTTTCGGCCATTAACGAAAATGCTCATCAGTAACATTTCTCTCCGCGCGCACTCGGGGGGCCATCCGCCAGACCTGGGATTCGAACCCTGTACCTATGAATGAGTCGCGCAAGAACAAACGCGCTGCGCCACGGAGGAACTGACAAATTCCACTGTTTCAAACTTCTACTGGCCAGTGTGGAATCGCGTTATTAGCATGTGGCTAATCTGCATGAAGCTCAATAACATGACTTCCCGGGGTCGTAGAGGGCTGGGGTTAGGCTTAAAATGACCGTGTACACCTAATGAACTTAAATATGAAAACCTTGTGTTTCTACCCTGACCAGGTTATTAAACTGTAGTGGGTTCTGGAGGTTATTCCATGACCAGATTATTAAACTGTAGTGTGTTCTGGAGGTTATTCCATGACCAGATTATTAAACTGTAGTGTGTTCTGGAGGTTATTCCATGACCAGGTTATTAAACTGTAGTGTGTTCTGGAGGTTATTCCATGACCAGATTATTAAACTGTAGTATATTCTGGAGGTTATTCCATGACCAGATTATTAAACTGTAGTGTGTTCTGGAGGTTATTCCATGACCAGGTTATTAAACTGTAGTGTGTTCTGGAGGTTATTCCATGAAGCTGCTCTGCCAAGTTCCAAGCAAATCCTGGGTACCTGGTAGAGGCAGAGCAACAACCATCTAGTGGAGCCAAAAGTTCTTTGTCTGGCAAACTGGTAGTGGACGATAGTCGTGAAAATGGAACTAGACGAAGACAAAGTGTTGGTCCTGTTGGAGTGGGTAAGTAAGAAGTTAGGCTAAATTCTGTAGCTTACTATTTGATATGACATGGCACAGGCCATAGCTAGCAAGCTCTAGTAGTTGATAATTGTTCATGCAGACTCAAACCTTTTTCTCATCTCCAGATCAACAGCTTGAAATTGGACCAACCATTGCTACAAATCAATCAGTTACAAGATGGCTTGTTGTTGCTGAAATTAATGCATAATTTATGAGTAAAGCGAATGTGCTTGGTTATATTTTACATTAAATTCCTACAGTGGGGTGCAAAAATGTGGCCACCCCTAGTCAAAATGCCTTTTACAATTAATATCTAAGTGAAAAGAAGCAAACCTAAGCTCTAAATGGTACAAAGTTAAACATGACACTTTGATTTAAGCTCCTCCCACTTTGATTTAAGCTCCTCCCACTTTGATTTAAGCTCCGCCCACTTTGACTTAAGCTCCGCCCACTTTGACTTAAGCTCCTCCCACTTTGACTTAAGCTCCTCCCACTTTGATTTAAGCTCCTCCCACTTTGATTTAAGCTCCTCCCACTTTGATTTAAGCTCCGCCCACTTTGACTTAAGCTCCTCCCACTTTGACCTAAGCTCCGCCCACTTTGATTTAAGCTCCTCCCACTTTGACTTAAGCTCCTCCCACTTTGATTTAAGCTCCTCCCACTTTGATTTAAGCTCCTCCCACTTTGATTTAAGCTCCGCCCACTTTGACTTAAGCTCCTCCCACTTTGATTTAAGCTCCTCCCACTTTGATTTAAGCTCCTCCCACTTTGATTTAAGCTCCGCCCACTTTGATTTAAGCTCCTCCCACTTTGACTTAAGCTCCTCCCACTTTGATTTAAGCTCCTCCCACTTTGACTTAAGCTCCTCCCACTTTGATTTAAGCTCCGCCCACTTTGACTTAAGCTCCTCCCACTTTGATTTAAGCTCCTCCCACTTTGATTTAAGCTCCTCCCACTTTGATTTAAGCTCCGCCCACTTTGATTTAAGCTCCTCCCACTTTGATTTAAGCTCCGCCCACTTTTACACAAGCTCCGCCCACTTTTACACAGCTCATTAACATACAGCTCATTAGCATGAATCTCATTAGCATGAAGCTCATTAACATACAGCTCATTAACATACACACACAGCTAATTAACATACATCTCATTAACATACAGCTAATTAGCATGAAGCTCATTAACATACAGCTCATTAACATACACACAGCTCATTAACATACATCTCATTAACATACAGCTCATTAGCATGAAGCTCATTAACATACAGCTCATTAACATACACACACAGCTCATTAACATACATCTCATTAACATACAGCTCATTAGCATGAAGCTCATTAACATACAGCTCATTAACATACACACACAGCTCATTAACATACAGCTCATTAACATACAGCTCATTAGCATGAATCTCATTAGCATGAATCTCATTAGCATACAGCTCATTAACATACACACACAGCTCATTAACATACATCTTATTAACATACAGCTCATTAGCATGAAGCTCATTAACATACACACACAGCTAATTAACATACAGCTCATTAACATACAGCTCATTAGCATGAAGCTCATTAACATACAGCTCATTAACATACACACACAGCTCATTAACATACAGCTCATTAACATACAGCTCATTAGCATGAATCTCATTAGCATGAATCTCATTAGCATACAGCTCATTAACATACACACACAGCTAATTAACATACATCTCATTAACATACAGCTCATTAGCATGAAGCTCATTAACATACAGCTCATTAACATACACACACAGCTCATTAACATACATCTCATACAGCTCATTAGCATGAAGCTCATTAACATACAGCTCATTAACATACACACACAGCTCATTAACATACATCTCATTAACATACAGCTCATTAGCATGAAGCTCATTAACATACAGCTCATTAACATACACACACAGCTAATTAACATACAGCTCATTAACATACAGCTCATTAGCATGAAGCTCATTAACATACAGCTCATTAACATACACACACAGCTCATTAACATACAGCTCATTAACATACAGCTCATTAGCATGAATCTCATTAGCATGAATCTCATTAGCATACAGCTCATTAACATACACACAGCTAATTAACATACATCTCATTAACATACAGCTAATTAGCATGTTTATTTAGCATTAGCATTTTTTAGTTTTTTTGACAGATCTGTCGTCTGTAACTTCAGTTTAACATGACTTCCCGGGGTCGTAGAGACCCAGGGTTAGGCTTAAAATGACCGTGTAGACCTAATGAACTTAAATATGAAAACCGCGTGTTTCTATCACATTCATAGCCAGAGTTATACGCCCCGTAGTGTGACTCTATTTCCCTATCTATTTTGGACTTGTTGTCGTCTGTAACTTCAGTTTAACATGACTTCCCGGGGTCGTAGAGGGCTGGGGTTAGGCTTAAAATGACCGTGTAGACCTAATGAACTTAAATATGAAAACCGCGTGTTTATATCACATTCATAGCCAGAGTTATACGCCCCGTAGTGTGACACTATTTTATTTTAGTGTGTCTGGACTTCTTCTTCTTCTTCTTCTTCTTCTTCTTCTTCTTCTTCTTCTTCTTCTTCTTCTTCTTCTTCTTCTTCTTCTTCTTCTTCTTCTTCTTCTTCTTCTTCTTCTTCTTCTTCTTCTTCTTCTTCTTCTTCTTCTTCTTCTTCTTCTTCTTCTTCTTCTTCTTCTTCTTCTTCTTCTTCTTCTTCTTCTTCTTCTTCTTCTTCTTCTTCTTCTTCTTCTTCTTCTTCTTCTTCTTCTTCTTCTTCTTCTTCTTCTTCTTCTTCTTCTTCTTCTTCTTCTTCTTCTTCTTCTTCTTCTTCTTCTTCTTCTTCTTCTTCTTCTTCTTCTTCTTCTTCTTCTTCTTCTTCTTCTTCTTCTTCTTCTTCTTCTTCTTCTTCTTCTTCTTCTTCTTCTTCTTCTTCTTCTTCTTCTTCTTCTTCTTCTTCTTCTTCTCTTCTTTCTTCTTCTTCTTCTTTCTTCTTCTTCAAGTCCCAGGGCATAGAGATGTTTTTTCGGCCATTAACGAAAATGCTCATCAGTAACATTTCTCTCCGCGCGCACTCGGGGGGCCATCCGCCAGACCTGGGATTCGAACCCTATACCTATGAATGAGTCGCGCAAGAACAAACGCGCTGCGCCACGGAGGAACTGACAAATTCCACTGTTTCAACTTCTACTGGCCAGTGTGGAATCGCGTTATTAGCATGTGGCTAATCTGCATGAAGCTCAATAACATGACTTCCCGGGGTCGTAGAGGGCTGGGGTTAGGCTTAAAATGACCGTGTACACCTAATGAACTTAAATATGAAAACCTTGTGTTTCTACCCTGACCAGGTTATTAAACTGTAGTGGGTTCTGGAGGTTATTCCATGACCAGATTATTAAACTGTAGTGTGTTTCTGGGAGTTATTCCATGACCAGATTATTAAACTGTAGTGTGTTCTGGAGGTTATTCCATGACCAGGTTATTAAACTGTAGTGTGTTCTGGAGGTTATTCCATGACCAGATTATTAAACTGTAGTATATTCTGGAGGTTATTCCATGACCAGATATTAAACTGTAGTGTGTTCTGGAGGTTATTCCATGACCAGGTTATTAAACTGTAGTGTGTTCTGGAGGTTATTCCATGACCAGATTATTAATCTGTAGTGTGTTCTGGAGGTTATTCCATGAAGCTGCTCTGCCAAGTTCCAAGCAAATCCTGGGTACCTGGTAGGAGGCAGAGCAACAACCATCTAGTGGAGCCAAAAGCTCTTTGTCTGGCAAACTGGTAGTGGACGATAGTCGTGAAAATGGAACTAGACGAAGACAAAGTGTTGGTCCTGTTGGAGTGGGTAAGTAAGAAGTTAGGCTAAATTCTGTAGCTTACTATTTGATATGACATGGCACAGGCCATAGCTAGCAAGCTCTAGTAGTTGATAATTGTTCATGCAGACTCAAACCTTTTTCTCATCTCCAGATCAACAGCTTGAAATTGGACCAACCATTGCTACAAATCAATCAGTTACAAGATGGCTTGTTGTTGCTGAAATTAATGCATAATTTATGAGTAAAGCGAATGTGCTTGGTTATATTTACATTTAAATTCCTACAGTGGGGTGCAAAAATGTGGCCACCCCTAGTCAAAATGCCTTTTACAATTAATATCTAAGTGAAAAGAAGCAAACCTAAGCTCTAAATGGTACAAAGTTAAACATGACACTTTGATTAAGCTCCTCCCACTTTGATTAAGCTCCTCCCACTTGATTAAGCTCCGCCCACTTTGACTTAAGCTCCGCCCACTTTGACTTAAGCTCCTCCCACTTTGACTTAAGCTCCTCCCACTTTGATTTAAGCTCCTCCCACTTTGATTTAAGCTCCTCCCACTTTGATTTAAGCTCCTGCCCACTTTGACTTAAGCTCCTCCCACTTTGACCTAAGCTCCGCCCACTTTGATTTAAGCTCCTCCCACTTTGACTTAAGCTCCTCCCACTTTGATTTAAGCTCCTCCCACTTTGATTTAAGCTCCTCCCACTTTGATTTAAGCTCCGCCCACTTTGACTTAAGCTCCTCCCACTTTGACTTAAGCTCCGCCCACTTTGATTTAAGCTCCTCCCACTTTGACTTAAGCTCCTCCCACTTTGATTTAAGCTCCTCCCACTTTGACTTAAGCTCCTCCCACTTTGATTTAAGCTCCGCCCACTTTGACTTAAGCTCCTCCCACTTTGATTTAAGCTCCTCCCACTTTGATTTAAGCTCCTCCCACTTTGATTTAAGCTCCGCCCACTTTGATTTAAGCTCCTCCCACTTTGACTTAAGGCTCCTCCCACTTTGATTTAAGCTCCTCCCACTTTGACTTAAGCTCCTCCCACTTTGATTTAAGCTCCGCCCACTTTGACTTAAGCTCCTCCCACTTTGATTTAAGCTCCTCCCACTTTGATTTAAGCTCCTCCCACTTTGATTTAAGCTCCGCCCACTTTGATTTAAGCTCCTCCCACTTTGATTTAAGCTCCGCCCACTTTTACACAAGCTCCGCCCACTTTTACACAGCTCATTAACATACAGCTCATTAGCATGAATCTCATTAGCATGAAGCTCATTAACATACAGCTCATTAACATACACACACAGCTAATTAACATACATCTCATTAACATACAGCTAATTAGCATGAAGCTCATTAACATACAGCTCATTAACATACACACAGCTCATTAACATACATCTCATTAACATACAGCTCATTAGCATGAAGCTCATTAACATACAGCTCATAACATACACACACAGCTCATTAACATACATCTCATTAACATACAGCTCATTAGCATGAAGCTCATTAACATACAGCTCATTAACATACACACACAGCTCATTAACATACAGCTCATTAACATACAGCTCATTAGCATGAATCTCATTAGCATGAATCTCATTAGCATACAGCTCATTAACATACACACACAGCTCATTAACATACATCTTATTAACATACAGCTCATTAGCATGAAGCTCATTAACATACACACACAGCTAATTAACATACAGCTCATTAACATACAGCTCATTAGCATGAAGCTCATTAACATACAGCTCATTAACATACACACACAGCTCATTAACATACAGCTCATTAACATACAGCTCATTAGCATGAATCTCATTAGCATGAATCTCATTAGCATACAGCTCATTAACATACACACACAGCTAATTAACATACATCTCATTAACATACAGCTCATTAGCATGAAGCTCATTAACATACAGCTCATTAACATACACACACAGCTCATTAACATACATCTCATACAGCTCATTAGCATGAAGC